>NC_137058.1:12586254-12793754 GCF_032717465.1 Coenobita brevimanus
ATTAACTGACCGGTGGGGGATTGAAGGACCCCTCCAGCCACCATCATCTTATCTCACACCAGCTCCTCTCACACTGGCCAGGCTGGCTACAATACGTTCGTCTATCTTCCAAGACATCGTGTAAAGTTCATTGTATAAGACAGCCTCTCTCTCTCTCTCTCTCTCTCTCTCTTTCTCTCTCTCTCTCTCTCTCTCTCTCTCTCTCTCTCTCTCTCTCTCTCTCTCTCGACTGCTTATGCTATTCTTTATATCTCCAGCACCTTCCGTCTTTTCTCACGACACTCAGACTCATGGCAAGTTGGTTAGAATACGTTCGTCGTTTTTTTTTTTTTTTTTACCGTAAATAAAGTTGCATATATAACATCCTACTTTTATTTTTATCATTAACTTTTTTCAACCAAATTCACACATCACAAACCTCTTGTGTGTGATATATTATCTCGGATTTGCCTTTTCGTCATTCAAAACGTTCCGAAAAAATGTGCCTCAGTATATATATATATTTTTTTTATCTGTCACTAACTATTGTCTTTTTCTCATTACCTCCAGCATCCTTCACCCTATCTGACATTCTACTCATTCGTGAAAGACTAGGCAGAATGAACCTCTTTCTTAAACAGAAGCAAACTTGAAGTGCATAGAATTTGCATATTATCTATCTATCTATCTATCTATATCTATCTATCTATCTTCTATCTATCTATCTATCTATACACACAGACACACACACAAGCTCTTACCTTTCCAGTCTCTGACCACTCACGGTTTTCTTTTTAGGTCTAGCACCCTCACGGTTTTCTTTTTAGGTCTAGCACCCTCATTCTTGTCCCACGCCTTTCCCGGCCAGGCGAGGCTGGGTAGCACGCGGTTCTATATCTTTCGAAAACGTCCAATAAAGTTTTGGATATAAGAGCAAGTTACGTCACATCGTCCAGTACCCTTACCCTAACTCACAAACCTCTGGTATAAGAGGCGGTGGACACAATGTGTCCGACTTTTTCCCAAGAACTTTTATCAATTTATATGTAAAATAAGGAGGTTCATATACATTTTAATTACAAGTAGCCTACTAGAGTTCATCTTTCCTAGGTGGAAAAAAATCGCCTAAATAGCTCCTGTCCTACCCACCGAGTATCCCAAACCCCATCAACTTAGCTGATGGCACAGTGCACTGAGACTGGAGGAACGATTTGTTTAGTAACCACAGACAATCATTTAACACTAAAACTAAGGTTCATAAAATTTCACTCAACCGTAACGCAGCATTCATGTTGTGGTGAAGGCCCAGTTCCGTCAGGTGTAAACAACGGGATTTTGGTGGTGTTACGATTATTTATTCTTGTCCGTATATGGTGAAGCAGAAATTATATCACTCATTTGTCTACAGTAGGTCAGGGGTTCCCGAGCCTTTTCTCGCACCGTTATCAGATCATTGACCCGTACCCCCATTACTCAGTTATTGAATGTAGATTGGTACTCCATTAACGCTACTCCCCTATGATACAGGAACACTCTCACCATTGTAAAATTATAGAAATGGTAATTACTCTGTGAAAATAAGTGCTGGAACATTGCTGCAATAACGTGAGTGTTGACACAGTATTTTATTTGTTATAATCAGTATTTTACAATTTCGACACAAGTGTCTCGACAGTTTTAGCAGTACCTCAAAACTTCTGTAATGCTTTTAGCTTCACGGTAGAGTATCCTGAATGACGGAAACGCATGGATACAAAACTCAGGTGAATTCGCCTGATTATTAGGATGGTCTTCCACTACACACATTTTTCCAACCATGATTTTTAGGGAGGGGGGAGTTCAGACCCCTTCTTAATAAAAATCATCATAAGTATTGAAAGAAGGGCAAATATGGTTTTAATATCTTAGTGCAAGTTTTTGTACAATGGACTCCCATTCGTAATGTGATATTTGAGGACTTTGACGGCGCAATGATTCTTGGGTGGATCAGCCTCCTTCCAAACATAAATGCGATCAGAAGCAGGACAAAAAATTTTATGAAATCTCCCAGATGAGTTTGTCCGGTTACTCCAGAGGTCTTTCACCATATACAAGTTTCCAATCATGATTTTTAGGTAGGTCCGCACCCTCCCCCCCTTCACGAAATAAAAAACTCTCACAAATAATGAAAGAATACACATATGGGTTTGATATATTAGTTGCTATGCATGGTGCAAAATGGATCTCGTTCGTAATGCGAAACTGGGGAAGCGTGAATCCTCCCCTCCCAGTGGTTTTTAGAGGTCATCCCTCTCCCATAAATAAAAACGATCAGAAATAGTGAAAGATTTGAATGAAACTTCCTAGGTCAGTTCGTCTGGTTTCTCCAGTTTTCCGTTATTTACAGTTATTCAGCCATGTTACTTAAGGCGATCATCCTCCCCCGCCAAATGAAAAATTATTAGAAATAGTGGAAGAAGGGGATATATGGATTCTGTATCTTAGTACCCGTTGCACACTGGACTCTAATCCGTAATGCGTTATTTGGGGTGCGTGACACCCTTCCCCCCACAAAAATGAAAATAAATGAATAAATAAATAGAAAGTGAGCTCATGGATTTCAGTGCAATCGGCTTATATATCGCAGGATTGGGTACTCAGTTTCTATGTTTCCTGAGAGTGGACAAGAAGAAATTGCACATCTATATATTATAGTCAAAAGTTATAGTTGTCTATGAAATTAGGTGAACCTCAGCTATGTGTTGGTAATAAGTCTCCTTGGTTACAATAGTCAACTTGTTTTCATCTGATGAATTTGGGTCATCCAATATCTTGGATACTAATTCGTGGTTGCATGAAATTAGATTATCATTCGTTCTGAGGTAGGATTGAGTCTCCTTGGGCATTAGTCAATTCGACCCTCCAAACATAGTATATTTTAGTGCAGTAGTTTATAATGGTTGCAGCTAAACACTCCGTTTAGAGAAAAAAAAATATCAAAAGATAGAATGATCTGGAGGTAGCAAGAATAAACTAAAGAGAATTTTATCATACTGAAAAAGTTAATGGTATTATATGGTACTATTTATAAACATGATGGACTTCAGGCCAAATCTTCCAGACTTCGAGGGGGTCTTTTCAGTGGGGGATCTTTTCAATGTTATTCTCGCAACTACAGTACTAGACGAATTCATTTAACCCAGGAGAGACCTTTCGAGCATGAGGGAGGCCATCTCTGCCCTAGAATAATCGTAAAAAAATAAATAATGTATCCCAGCTAACCCCAGACGAATTAATTCAGTGAAGAGTGGACCACAGGAGTCATAAGGCCGTACTATAAAAGCTAAACGCCAGTATTGACAAACGTGAGCGCTTGACGTTCCTGTTCTCCGTACCATAAGTGAAGCTGCTGTTAACGCTAAGCCTTTGGCATATGGCGTAAAATAGTATTGGAATGTGACAGGGGGATAAACGCCATCAGAGTCCTCCCTTCCCGGTCACAAACTTAAATATTCATGAATACGATTGCCGGTTTTTCCGTTGATAAACACTAAATAAATCAGGAATAAAATTCTCGTTGGCAGTGTAAAATATATGAGAAATACAGAGCTGTTCTGAAAATTTTACAGGACTAACGAGAGTAACGTTGCTATAAACGAATACGGGGAAGCATAGCTCCCATGGTGGTGAGGTGGCAGCATGGTGCAAAATTTTTGGAGTTATGGTTATAAATTGTGCTTCCAAGTTAATTCAAGACTTTATGAGTAATTACTCAACAGATTTTTGGAACGGCAACATTATTAAAGCTTGTGTGTTAGCCAGCTCAGTGCTATAATTATTACATTTGAGGGGAATCCTATAAGCTTCTGCCTATAGTCAAACAGTATCCTTGTATGAAAGTCTTAGCGTAGGATAATCATGAAAAAGCGACATTTTGTTCTCTTAATGGAGTGCTTCTTGATGTATATTTCTTACGGTTTAACCCTATTCGGTGCACCCCGTATCATTTTTGATACGCCCTAACTAATTTTTGCCAACAAACTCTAGTTTGTAAGCAATGCATGGTCTCACGATTATTTTCTTGTTAAATTACTGGAAACACAACAAAATAGTGATTCTGAGCGAAAAAACTGGGTTGAAACGAGCGTTTTCTCTAAAATTAACGATTTTTCCCCGTGGAGAGCGCTAAACAAAAAGAAAACGCTCGAAGATGAGTGAAATATCTGGGACCTTAGCCTACGCAAGCCTAACGGGCATCAACACAGCTTCCAGACGTACGATACGTTTCCTATTTTCATTAAAACTACTTTATTTTCTATGTATTATTCATTGTTCATACTTTATGACTCCTCATACCTAGTGAAATAGTTATTTCATTCACTAATTTTATTATCTATGTATTATTCATTGTTTTTTCTCTATGACTCCTCATACCCAATGAAATGGTTGTTCGTACACATACACACAGATACACACATGTGCATTGTATTGTGCACACAGATACACACACGTGCATTGTAATGTGCACACACACACACACACACACACAAACCTCGCGGCTCTCGTGTAGGCGTGCTGGACGACGGTTAGTTAGGCATTAATTAGGGGACGGGGTGGATGTGCCGACGGACGTAGTCATTGCTTTTATTTTCGACTATGTTGACGACCCAGTCGAAGATTACTTGGAAGAGGTAGTTGGCGATGATGATGATGATGACCTTGCCTTGGATAGAGTAGCTGAGGGCGACGATGTAGATGATGATCAGAATGTTGACAAAATGAAGAAGAGTGGGTACCACTCAGAAACAGAAAGCCACTGGTGAAAAATAGATTAATCAGTTCTTTGGACCAGTGCTTGAACAAACATAATTATGACGAATTTGTCCTGCCACACGAGCTCAGGGAATATACCTGCATTTTAGAGAAACCCCAGAGAAAATCAGATATCGGTAAGTCAATAATATGGACCAATCATACAGAAGGTAGGCCTGTTGAGAAGGTATTGCCTAGTGAAGGATGTTTTGTTAGGAGAGGCAAGGTCAGCTAATACAGAAATAATGGCATGGGAGTTGTTTATAACATCTAATATGATTGATGGTATTGTAACCCATGCTAACACAAGGCATAATTACCGAAATTTCTAATACTGACTGCTGAAATACCAACACACGTCAAGATGACTGATGCCATAGAATTGAAAAGCTTTTTTGGCCTGCTCTATCCAAGAGGTTTGTTGGGACAAAATAAATATTGCTATAATCGTCTCTTCATGGAAGGGTTTGGTCACCCAATATTTGAAGCCGTCATGTCAGTAAAACGATTTGGTTTCTTACATGCCGACATAACTTTTAACAACATTGATACCAGACACCAGAGATGGGTACACGATCAACATTGATACCAGACACCAGAGATGGGTACACGATCAACATTGATACCAGACACCAGAGATGGGTACACGATCAACATTGATACCAGACACCAGAGATGGGTACACGATCAACATTGATACCAGACACCAGAGATGGGTACACGATCAACATTGATACCAGACACCAGAGATGGGTACACGATCGGTTTGCAGCAATCAGGGAGCTTTTTGAACAGTTCAGTAATTGTTGTTGCTCAGTGTTAGAGCCAGGTGCCTTCTTGACCACTGATGAAACGTTGTATGGGTGCAGAACACAAATAGGGTTCAGACTACAATAAGAGCAAACCCGTACTCTACGGCCTCCAATATAAATCTATTAATGCTGTTAGATATCCATTTACCTTTAGGACAGCTGTATATTCAGGTAAACCTGGAGAGCCAGGACCACACTACATACGCGGTACAGTCCCAACAGTGAAAGCTCTGGTAAGTCAGTTACAAGACTCAGTCGACCTTAGAGGTAGGATTATTAGCCTGGATAGATTGTACACCAGTATAGAGTTGCTGGAGTGGCTTCAAATACAAGGTATCTCAGCCTTAGGTACTATAGATTCTACTAGGAAAGGCATACCACCAGAGATAGTCACAGAAAGGGAAGGTAGGTCATACCAAGTTTACTGGAAGAAACACGGGGAGGAAATGACACTGAATCCTATGTAACACCCACCAAAAGCAAAGGTAAGAAAGATGTGTTACTTCTGAGCACAGTTTCCCCTATATTAGGCATTCCAAGGATGATGATTTGAAAAAAAAATATATATATATATATATATATATATATATATATATATATATTGTATGATTTCACTAAAGGAGGCACTGACATTATGGATCAGAGAATAAGTTTTCATACAGTACACACTAAATCTAGAAGATGGACAGTGAATGCCCTTGGCTACATTGTCAACACTGCCAGAGTAAATTCACAGACAATTTATTCGTTATATAATAATCAGGACCCAAGAAAAATTGCTTCAATCTCCTATGGCTGGCAGTTAGTGAAGGCATTGTGTAATCTGCAAATTGAAAGAAGAAAAGTTCAGGCTTGTGGTCTGACCAGGAATACAATAGCTAAGATGAATCTGATGCTCGGACAGGGAGATGTAGAGGAGGCCGTCCCAGAAGTAACACATGAGAATAGGTCAGGCAAGCAGCACAAGTATCATTCATGCCTGGAGTCTCTTTATGGTCCAGGATACACTCAGAATCGCCCCAAAGCAAAATCGTCCACGAAACAATGTCAAGTATGTCACAAGCACACCTGTGATCAGAATTGAAATAAAGTATGTATGAAATGCTATAGTAACATGCCCAATCAGTGAAAGTCTTGTTTTGGAAATTAAGAATGAATATGCATGTCTGTGAATATAGATTATGACTGAGTTTACGTTATATACGGATTATATTTTTGTTTAAAAATTTCCTTATATGATAGATGTAAATAGAGATACGGAAGGTGAGGATCTTGCAGCATAAGAATCCTCCGGCTTACTTATATTAGTTGTAAGTGTAGAGTAAAAAGGATGTTCGAGTGCGTAGGATCAAATACCGCCGGAAAATACATAGGAGCATAGGCACGGATAGCCCCAAGTTAACGGTTACTACTCTTTCGACCTGTGACGGGCTGTGGGTCACTGAGGGCCCTGTTAATTAATTGGCACCCGGGATCTTTTTTACTTACCAGGGGTCGATGCAACAGGGGGTGGATCAGCTGAAATGAAGCATGGTCTCGCAGTGTAGAGAAGGAGCTGGGGCCTGATTGCTGTCTCCCTTGAAAGCGCCAGGCAAGGCTCTGGACCTAACCCCTCATATCCACACTGTGCCTGTGCATTACCCAGGGAACAGCTTGTTCTCCGGTTACAAGAGATATAGGGTTTAACCAGGAAACTACAGGCTGCTCTAAGCGATTCAGTAATCCAAAGACTGGCACGTTTCCTGGTTAACAGTCTACTCGTAAGAATTTAATGGTGATCCCGCATGTACGGAGCTTTGGCTGGCAGCTGCATTTTCTCGTGGTGACTACTAACAGAGGATCAAGGGACTGACTTCTGGAGAGACTGACTGGCTGACCGACAAAGGTCTCAGTGATAGGCTAGTGATTGACCAGTGGGAAATTACTAATAAACTGACATCAGAAGGACAGTCTACTGACTAATTTGTCGGTATTTTGGGATTGACTGCCCCACTGAATAACCATTGATTTATACTGTATACTGATGATGTTTTGGGTATAACTATTCATAATTGAATATTTGTTATTGCATTGCTCTGAATACTCCTTGGGGCGTAGCATGAGCAGATAGAGCTACCGTGCCCTTTGAATAATTGGTTATAACTAAATATTTCTCTGTGCCCTTCAATTTTAATTTGCAGTACTCAGATTTAGAAATACCTATATAATATATTGGTGACAACAGATTCAGCCTTCTCAAGGACCTCCTTCAGCTGTAAGGAGTGAGAAGCAGGTAGACCTTTATTATAGAACAGAGGGGCAGGCAGAATAGGAGGTAGGTAAGGCACAAGGCTGTTGATGTGGAATTTTGCAATTATTATGCAATATGTATGCCTTTTCAAGCATTTATCTCCCGTACATCTACCGCCTTCTGCCTTATCTACCTCCTGTACTCCCCGGCCCTTTCTCACTCGCCATCCATTTGTATGATAAAGGTCTACCTGTTTCTCACTCCTTAGTTATACGTGAAGTGGGTCCATGAGAAGGTCGAGTCTGTTTTGTTCTCACGAATAGATTATATTTCACACACCAACACAATCCTCACAAACCACCACAGACCTCACACACGAGCACAGTCCTCACTCACCAACCCAGTCCTCACACACCAACGCAATCGTCACACACCAACACAGTCCTCACACACCACCAGTCCTCACACCACCACTGTCCTCACTCATCAACACAATCCTCACACACCACCACAGTCCTCACACACCAACACAGTCCTCACGCACCAACTCAGTCCTCACCCCACACGTGTAAAATTAATAAGAATAATCTTTTACTTCTATAAATTCATTATTATATAGTTGTAATGACATTTGAAAAATAAATAACTACTTTCTAAAGGGAGGAGGTTGGGGAAAGTGGTTGGTGGGATACATGGCGAGTTGGGTCCTCGTCCCGTATCCAGGTTACACACTTTTTGAGTGTGGCTGAAACTCGCGTAGCTAAATATTATATTCAGTCATTAGAAAGAAATATATGGTAGTATTCTCATCATCATCATTATGAACTTTCCATTTTTAGTCCACAGCAGGACTGGACTCTTCACTTAGGGAGGTTTTAGTCAGGAAGCCCTAACCCACGGCCCTGCACAGTTGTTGACTTTATACACGGGTTTTATTCGCTCCTGTGTAGAGCACAGCTGTCATGTGTGGGGAGGCTTCACACACAGTTCTTCTCAACAGGATGGAGTCGGAGACTTTTCGTCTCATTAACTTTCCTCTTACTGGCTCCCTTCAACCTCTGTCTCTTCGCGGCACTGTTGCATCAGTCTCTTTTCTATCGCCACTTCAATGGTCACTGCTCCTCTGAACTGTCTGCTTGCATCCCTCCACCACCACAGCAGGCACGCAGCACCCGTCTTAGCAACAAACTCAGCCCTTTTCTGTCCAACTCTTTAATGCAAGAGTTAACCGTTGCTCCAGTCATTCATGTATGCAACAGGTCAACTCTGGAATTGTCTCCATCTCTGTTTTTTTTTTTTTTTTTTTTACTGCCTACGGTCTCCAGTCTTTCATACACAGTGTGTCCAGGCATCTCGAAATGAACTGATCTTGAATTTGGCTCTGCTGTCGTTTTTTTCTTGGAGGGAGCAATTTGCAGGTCCTGCCCTTTGGTTCCTTCTTTCTTGCATAAAAAAAAATACTCGCATGTATAACCAGGTATTATTTACATGCTTACATTATTAGATTTCCTTGACTAATAGCTACCTCTCCATCAACTAGTCTACCTAGTAGTAAATCCACTGAAAGTGGGTTTAGGAGTTATGAAGGTGAGGAAGAAAGAGAGTATTAGCGGTGGCGAGTGAGAGAGAGATGGTGGTGAGAAAAAGCGGTGGTAGTGAGACGGAGAGTATGGTAGAAGGGAATATAGTGGTGTGTGTGAGGGTGATGGAGGGAGGGAAGGTGGTGGTGAGGAAGATGGGAGGTGGTGAGTGTGAGGGAGGAAGGGTGGTGATGATGATGAGGAAGATGTGTAAGCTATCAACTTCCATGTTATGGACGGTGTGTGTGTGAGAGACAACAGTAAACGGTTTATTGATACTGCAGCCCTCAGACTGAAAATATAGCCTACGGCTTTGATATATGGCGAACATGATAAGCGTTGGTGAATGGTAAAATATTTTATCATTTGATATTTACATTAATTTTAAATTTGATAATAGTTAAACGTGTGTATGTGTGTGTGTGTGTGTGTGTGTGTTTCAGTGCGCGCGGGTGCGGTACGATATGTTTGGCGGCGCTTGCCTTGCAACGGCGCCGACGTGTTCGAATGCGTTCCTTTCACTTCGTCAAACCAATAATATTACTCAAGATTCTTTTCTCGATACTAGGGTCGTAAGTGTGGGAAATCGCCAAGGGTTGCACCGAATAGGGTTAAGTGTATAGTAAATTCATGCAACAGCTGCAGTACAGCCAGTACTTTGCTGGGTACAGTACTATTTTCCCCCATACTTGAAGGAGAAAAAATGTACAACATATAGGAAGAGTATATATACAATATTATATAACTGAGCGGAAATTACAGATGTCAAAGTTAAGTCAGTGTTGGTAAATGGGTACTTATGTTTGTATTTTTCACCAGTATTAGTAATTAGTACTGCAATATTTTGTTAAGTTTCAGTACTAAGTAAAAACGGAGAGTACATATATTTCTGATCAGTGCCAAAAAATAAATGAAATCACTGTTCTTTATTGAAATAATTTTATTGTTCGTTTAGCACCAAAATAATTTTATTAACTGATTTAGGTAAGATAAAGTTGGGTAAAGTTACCGGAGGGAAGAGCAAAATGATTGGTTAGGATGCTGGCTAAAATATTTACTTATTTCAATCAAGCACTCAGATTTGGGCACAGGTGTGTTGGCTTCAATACAAAAATTTAAGTAAAACAATGCAGATTATTTGATGATTCACCAAAAACGAAAAACCACAACTTCTTGAGGCATTTTTCTATCACAAGAGCTTTTCTTATCTTTAAATAGCTACAGGCCCAAGGAAATGGCTCGTATCATGCATTTACAGTTCAAAGAATAGCTAATTACAGTAGATGGAAATAACACTTCCTGTAATGGATGATTAGATGGGTGTAGGAATGGCAGGGAATTCTGGATTGGGTGGAAGGGTTATGCAAAACCTGGAAAGGAGCAGTTACGCAGTGACTGTGACAAACATGAAATACTGAGATAAATATTTAGTGAAAGAGACCAACGTCAAGCATATGAACAGTTTAAGGGAAAGCTAGAAAAACAGAACAGTGAGAAGTCTGAAAATGTTGAAAATACTGTGGAGGTGGAATGACTTCTGGAAAAAGAGGTAAGTATGACTTATCTAGCAGAATGAGATACACAATGAATTACTGTACCAAGTAACTTAAGAAAGCACCGCACACTGAAGGGAAAGGCAATAATCAACTATGTGAATACCAGAGAAGTATAATTATTAAGCTAAACTGGCAAATTTACTAGTAATAACAAAGGGAAGGTGGTAATAGTATAGGGGGAAAAATCCGTACTCAGGTATATAGAAACTGAATGAATAACTGAAAATACGCAAATTTAATAAACATTATTTTTCAACATGGTCTCCTGGTCATGGCTGGATCATAGAGGTGGAAAGATATTGTGAAGAAAAAAAGTGGAGTGATATACAGTATACTTCATCCCTCATGTGTTGGTGCTGCAATAAAATTGCCACCATTCAATCGGCTTTGTAAAGATGCTAGGCAGTCTCCACGCTAAAAATAATTCTATAATAACTATCTATGTATTTACACCTTGCAATATTTAGCTTGGAACATAAAATGTACTGTTATTTGAGTAGAGGTGAACATAATCAGGATATACTGCTGTATAGTTCCTGACTGGTGGGCTGGCAGGAAACACAATAGAAGTCTATGAAGTATGCAAGAATACATTCACTTTGCTTGTATAAATTGAAATCAAGATACCTTCAATGATTATTTCATGCAAATAATGGCATTAGGAGGATAAATTACAATTCCTCATTATGCTTTCTACCGTCAATTTTACCAACTCTGTAGCATTTATACATATTTTGTAAGTAAAATTAACAGCCTGTAATGGGTTAGTGATGTGTCTGGTTTAAACAGAAGAAACATTGAAAATCTCTCGCCATTAATGCTCAAGCTACGCATTTTCGCCCAGTGTCGCAACTGTCGCAGCATTCAGAAGCTTGAACTGGGTTTCGCCAAGTCTGACAGTCCAGATTTGTTTAAAGTAAGGATGATTGACGCTCAGGAACGTCTGACGATTGAACGTCGCGGTTGGACAGCCTGGACGCTTGGTTTTTATAATACGATCTCCATTGTGTTATTACTGCCACCGATAACTGACGAACACGACATATCAAGTATCCTAATCCAGCTAACTCCTGTTGATTTTATTTAGCTAGAAGTGAGTCACAGGAGACTGACAGTGGTAGCCCCTTTACTACAAGAAATTTCCTTTATCATTAACCCTGGTTACTCATAGCTGGGTGAAACTCACCCGGTGGTATTGCAACACTGTATTATACAAATGGTTTCTTTATCTCCAGAACATTCTCTCTCTCTTAGTAGCTGCATTGTGTGTTGAGACTGGGTGTTAGGTGGGTGGGTGACGCTCTCCACATCAGTCTTCATTTATTGTTTACAGTGGTCAGATGATTTTCGCCTGGCTATGCTTATTGTGTGAGTAGTATTTTTCACTTATGGTTTTCTGATAAAAGGGGAACTAGCAGCCTGTGTTTTGGAGGTGTTCAGGATGCAGGCAAGGAGTATAAAATAAGGACAAAAAAAAGTCTTTACTCTTGTATATTTTTATATACAACTATCAGCTCTTGAACTTCTTTTTTTTTTGTAAAATGATCTCAGTTTTTTTTTTTTTACATTACTATCTCTCATTAAATTTTCTTTAATACTTATATCAGTGTGAACAAGAGAGGTTCTTCCACACTCATACCAAGTATCATGAATAAATACATTTTTAATGTTCTTCCATGGCCGGGTGAATAATACCCAGGTATGCCTGTGATGTTGCTAAAAAAAAGACCTATGCCTATCCAGGGTTAATGATGTAACGGTAATATGAACATAACAGAGGGCGACCTACTGCACATATTACACAACCAAGTCTCATGTATTGCGGGGACGGTTTGGTCAGCGTTGCCTGAATCTACCCTATACCATTGTCTTCCTCCCATAAGTTCTTTTATGCTTTATATTATATACATTTCACGTCCATTTATTGCATGATATATTAATCATGAGGCGCACAAAATGCTCCGCTACTCACAAACAGAGAGAGAGAGAGAGAGAGAGAGATTCCAGCAACATAAGGATTGGAGGTCGCAATATATAAATCATCCTGCATATGATGACGTCAGAGTAACAAGGAAATCTATGTACACTTTATCACGAAAGGCCTCATCATAACTTAATAAAGATGTTTGACGTTAATATGATTCAAAGAAGTCACCGTATTGAACGGGTGAAGATGGTCCTAAAAGAAAAAAGTGAGTTGAAAGAAGGGGAGGAGAGAGAAAATATTGGAGGGTGAGGGGTAGCGAGGGAAGAGCGAGTGAGATGAGTTAGAGGCATATGGAGGAATGGGAGTAAGGAAGGGTTGAGGGAAGGAAAGAGGAGAGGAAGAGAGATTGAGGGGAAAAGATAACATGGGTAGGGAAAAATGGAGAAGTATGGGAGAGGGAGAGAGGTGTAGGGTGGAAAGGTAAGGGAAAGAGAGAAGAAAGAGGTGATAGAAGAGATAGTGGGTGAATGGAGAGCAAAGGGAGAAGGAGTGGGGTGGGAGGGAGAAGGTGAGACTGCAATTCCTCTATCTTTCCTCCTCTGCTGTGTTCACTGGACCAGCACCGCCTCCCAACTCTCTTCCTCTCTTCTTTTAATTTTTTTTTCCTGAAATACGGTTTCCTCTTTTCCTTCTGCGTTCTCTCAGACTCTTTCCTCTATTCTTCACACAACACTTCCAATCCGTCTATCCCCTCTCTCTCTCTCTCTGGATGCATCTAGGTTTCTTTATCTGTCTCTGTTATCTGGTTCTTCGGCTTCCATAATATATAAATTCTGTAAATCAGGTCACCTACACAACAGGGTAACTTCTTTATAGTCTATATAATCCTACTCGTATATCTGTCTGTTCTCTCTTTCTCTCTCTCTCTCTCTCTCTCTCTCTCTCCCCTTCATACATCTTGATTAGAACGTGATATATTAAACTTACCAACTCTCTGCTAAACATCAAACCTATCCTACCCCACACGTCTCCTGTCCCACATCTATGCTGTCTCATACCCACTGAGCAGACTTTCCAATACCCTCATCCCATAACCGTTTCAGTGCCTCAATTGAGACGGTGTGGAGGCGGTGAGAGAGAGAGAGAGAGAGAACACACACACACACACACACACACACACACACACACACAGAAGGGAGGCTAGAGAGGGGATGCGGGAGGTGTATTCGAGAAAAAAGATTAAGGATGATGTATATTTTTTAACTTGTTAGACAGAGCTGACTCTTAGTAACACTTCCCTGATAATGACAAGGAATATGGAAAAGATGAAGGAGACCATAAGAGGGATTAGGAGAAAGAGGTAAATAAGACAAAGAAGAGAAGAAAGTAGGAACGACACTAAATGGTGAAAAACAAGAAAATTACCTGTCTACCTATCTATTGCCAGACGCCTTAATCCCGTAAAGGATGGCGTCAAACAAATCGCCGGCATGTCGTTCCGTCCCCTGCCATTACGCTGCCCTCCCCGCAACTCATATCCTTCCACTCTCATATTCCTCTCCACTCCATCCCTCCATCTCGTCTTCGGTCTTCCCCTTCCTCTTCCCCCAGCCTCATTCACATACATTCCCCTCGTTAATCTCTTACTCTCCATCTTCTCCACATGGCCAAACCACCTCAGTGAATTTCTCCTAACGTTTTGTATCACATTCACATCCACATCACAACGCTCCTTCACTTCCTCGTTTATCAGTTTGTATCTCCATGTAACTCCACATGTTCCTTTCAGATAAGTAATTTTAACTGTTCTCACTCTGGACCTTTGTCATTCCAGCAAGGTCCAATCTTCACTTCCATATGTTAGAGTTGGTATCACAGCACTATCATGCAGGGACTTTTTTACTTCCATGCTCACTTCCCAATTTCATATCAATATTTTCAATGAACCAGCAACCTTTCTTCCCTGTACTTACAAGCACTTCATCCTCTTAATTTTCATCCTTACTCATCACACCACCTAAGTGCTTAAATGCACACACATTTTCCACTTCCTCACCGTGCAACCTCACTGTGCATTCAGTGGCTTCATTTCTCTCAAAGACCCTAACTTTACTTTTCCCTGCACTCATCTTTAGATTCCGTTTCTTACAAGCTCTCCCAAACTCACTCACTAAGCCTTGCAATTCCCTTTCATCTTCACATAATAGTACAGTATCATCTGCTAACAACAGAACAGGAAGCTTCCAATATCCACTGCCGAACCTCATATCTCTTTAATAGCTCAATCCATATCCTAACTGAACAACCATAAAGATATGACACACCTTTGTTTCAATCCAACATTCAGACTGAAAAATTCATTCAGTTCACCATCAACACGTACTGCAGCCCAAGCACCTTCACACATACTCCTCACGGCATTCAACAGCTTCCCTGTTACTCCATATATTCTTAATATTTTCCACACTCCTTGTCTATCCACTCTGGCGTATGCTTTCTCCAAATCCATGAAGGCCGCAAATAACTTTTTCCCCTTCTCTTAAAAGTTTTCCACTGAAAATCGTAGGATGAATTTCTAATGTAGACAACCGCTTCCCTTCCTAAATCTTCCTTGTTCGTTTCCAACCAAATTCCTCTGTTATATCTCTAACTCTGTCAATAAGCACCCTACCATACATTTTCCTATTACACCAAGAAGACAAATGGCGCTATGATTACCACACACTTCTTCCTCCCCCCCCCCCAGCTTTCCTTTGTACAAGGGATTTTCAGACCAGACTTCCAATCCTCCGAAACTCTTTTTTTCTCCCAGCCCAATCTGCACATCATTCCTATCTGTTTTTTGTTATCTCTTCCCCGTGCTTCAGCATTTCACCGTACACTTCATCCATTCCTGGGCTTTCCCCATTTTGACTTTGTTCATTGTTTCCACTACTGCCATCCTACTGATGTCTTCCTCCCTTCTAATCTCTCTGCTTCTTCCAGCCACCACTTATACTCGCATTACATTCATTCTCTGTGTTTAATATTTCCGTGATGTGTTCTCTCCATCTGCCCACTTTTTCTCACTTCTCTACTAGCAATCTGCTGTTTTTATTATCCACTCCCCTACTACCTTCTTTATCACCCTGAGTGAATTTTTAAATCTGAAGGTTGGATTGAAACAGGAATGTGTCATGTCTCCATGGTTGTTCAGTCTGTATGTGGATGGGGTTATAAAAGAGATACAAGGAAGGGCAGTGGATGTTGGAGTGGCCCTAGTGAGAGAGGGCAGAGTTCAGAAACTCCCTGTACTGTTGTTTGCAGATGATACTGTGTTGTTAAGTGAAGACTAAGGGGATCTGAAAGGCTTGGTGGATGAATTTGGGAGAGTGCGTTAAAAACGGAATCTAAAGGTGAATGTAGGGAAAAGTAAAGTTATGATCTTCGAGAGAAGTGAAGTCAGTGAATGTACAGTTAGGTTGGATGAGGAGGAAATGAATAATGTGAGTGCGTTTAAGTACTTGGGTAGTGTGATGAGTACGGATGGAAGTTTAGAGGTTGAATTGCTTGAACGGGTACAACATGGAAGAAAGTTTGCTGGTTCCTTGAAGGCAGTGATAAGAAACAGGGAAGTGAGCATGGAAGTGAAAAAGTTACTACATAACAGTATTGTGATACCAACTCTAACATATGGAAATGAGGCTTGGACCTTGTTGAAGGGACAGAAGTCAAGAGTGTGAGCAGGGGAAATGAGTTGCGGTATTTTAAAGGAGCATGTGGAGTAACATGGAGAGACAAACTGACAAATGAGGAAGTGAAGAAGTGTTGTGATGTGGATGTGGATGTGATAGGAAGCATTATGAGAAACACACTGAGGTGGTTTGGCCATGTGGAAAGGATGCAGAGAGAGAGACTGGCGAGGAGAATGTATGTGAGTGAGGTGGAGGGGGAGAGAGGGTGGAGGAGGCCAAGTATAAGATGGAAGGATGGAGTGGAGAGGTATATGTTATATGGAGAGGGGTGTGTGAGCTGGGAGCAGGGCAAAGAAATGACGAGAGAAAGGGCGACATGGAGGCGATTTGTTTGTAGCCATCCCTTATGGGATTAAGGCGTCTGACTATATATATATATATATATATATATATATATATATATATATATATATATATATATATATATATTTGTACGCTCCTGACTGGGAATCGAACCCTGGACCTCTTAGATAGAAGTCAGGCACTGATGCCAATCGACCACGGCGTGATAAAAGCTGCAACAACCAGATTTTTTTTTTTTTTTTTGGGGGGGACGAACCAGATAAATCCATTATGGGAGGATATATTTCAATCACAGCACATTAGGATCACTTCACAGCCCCACGCAACTCGGGAAATGACAGAGCAGTTTTAATCTATCCCAGATGCAATACGAGTTTCTTTGGATGTTGGAGAGACACACATTACACGTGTGTGTACAAATATATTTGCACGCTACTGACTGGGAATCGAACCCTGGACCTCTTAGATAAAAGTCAGGCATTGATGCCACTCGACCACGGCGTGATAAAAGCTGTGACACCTGATTTTTTTGACGCACCAGGTAAATCCATTATGGGAGGATATATTTCAGTCACAACACATTAGGAACATTTCACAGTCCCACGCTACTCGGCCAGTGACAGAGCAGTTTTAATCTATCCCAGACACAACACGAGTGTCTTTAGATGTTGAAGAGACACACATTAAACGCGTGTTTACAAATATATTTGTACACACGCGTGTAATGTCTCTCTCTCTCTCTCTCTCTCTCTCTCTCTTTATATATATATATATATATATATATATATATATATATATTTGTGTGTATGTATCTGTGTGTACACAGACATATAAACACCCAAAGGTGATGTTACCCACACACGCACAAACAGACACACACACGCACCATCGCACGCGCACACACATTCTATATTTCAACCCACCTTTTCTGACCTTTCCTGGCATGGGCTGACCTGTCTCGCCCTCAGTGTGAGTAAATAAGAAGAATAACAACCAGAACGAAGCCACTGGCACCGCAAGCATCCATACCACCCCATTGCACGCCATCACTTTATTTTTTTCTCTCCTTTAGCACTTTCAGAGCGATGGCTGCTTTTTGTTTAGTTTATCCATGGTTAACCCCAGAACTTTTACTAAGTAACTACCTAATGTATCATGAATATCTATTTTTTTCTAACCCTGGACGATGTCATTGAGCTAAAAAAAAAAAAAAGAACCACTGCTGTTGACGTAGGTTACGCCCTTCAGTACTCTTGCTTACTTTATTCGTGCTTGTTCGATGTGAAATAATTTACATTGCGAAAGACCGCTCGTACTGGAACAGTTTTCGTTACAGTACAATGAGTTATATAATTTTCCTATCTCCAGATGATTTTAGGTAATTTACATGGGAACCCTTGTAATAAACGGGTTAATGAAAGCAATATGTAATACTTTCACTTTAAAAAACTCTCTCGTACACTAAAGAGAACATGGAAATCGCAAGGGCAAAAAGCGGTTATTATTATACCAAATTTGGTAAACCTTTCAGCTACGTGTGTATCTGGTGAAAAGTTAGTGCAAAAGTTTTGTAAATATCCAGCCTAAATGTTTTTTTATTTTTTATTATTATTATTATTATTATGGAAATTTGATCCTAGAATGACTCTAATTTCTTTATGTTAGCTTGAATACGGGGTCGTAATACAGATTCCTTTTTCTAATTAACAAACAAAATTACATTCTTATTACCTGCATATTCGTTAAGGACTAGACCACTATCATTAGATGATGTAACTAGATGCTGAGGGAATCATTTCTTCAAGGTGATTGTATTTTATTTTTTCCTAACCATCAAACTACACTTCCGTTGTGTTCATTGATGTAAAAACAACAACAAATTGAAAGTTAAAAGTATGAATGTAGTTAAGAATTGCTGATGTAATTCCTCCTCTCTCCTAGACGAATACTTTTGTGGTCTCCAATAGCCAGTCAGTTAAGTCTATCGTCTTGTCTGCCCTGACAAGCAATCATTGAAAGCGCATACCTCCTTCAGCGCCAAAGAATTTGCGATATATTCCATTATCCAGATTCGGATCTAACTCAAATGCTAATCAACACTTCCTTGACCCACTGCCCAACTATTCACCTGATTTCATTGAAATCTGACAACTACGTTTCGAGATATCTTTTCCACAGGCAGACTAACAGACAGACTGGCAGGCAGGCAGGTAGACACAGGGTAAATGATTAACCTCCTCCAATGCTGTTGGCGGAGATAATGGCGCCTTCTTATTGCAGTGGTTAACAGAATCTCTTGGAGGGAAGAAGATATAAGGCATCATCTAATCAAGAGACCTGGAACCACACCAAAACTCAATACAACATGGCTTTCTACTGACTATACCAGTAAACAACACCCAGCCACAGTACAACACCACAGTACGCTGGCTATACTCGTAAACCACACCACAATACAAACTACAGTACACTACATCACACTTGCTATACCCGGAAACCACATCATGTCGCAATACAGTTCTACAGTACACAACACCACACTGTCCATGTCCCTAAACCACATCCAACCGCAGTACAACACTATACCACACTGGCTATCTCCGAAAATAAAAGAATTTACAATACGCTGGCAATACTCGCAAATTATAGGTCACCAAGGCAGGGTTCTCATTGCGGCAATGCAACGTCCGTGTCGTGTATATGACCCACCCAACCTTTACATTACCACCATTAACGTGGAGTCGTTCACGTAATGACTTTGCGTTTTATGGAGGCCTCGGGGTAAAGGTCAGGAAACAGGTAGAACCACTACGCAGGCGGGGTATACCGTAGCACTGCATTTCCATGCTTCATATTATTCCTTACATGGTGCTTGAGCTTGATGTCAGCCTACCGTATTCTTGAATATCTAGCCCTTTAACATCGGGGTACGGTATATCAAACATACTCTGGCTATCGATTTTGCTCCTCACTATAAAAATCAGGAGGCCTGAGGATTAAAGCCTTCAGTTACCAGTAAAATTCGTTCTTAAAATATTCTTTAAAATTCTGGATTGATCTTACGATATTCATTTGAAGGAACTCTCGACCTTACCAAATCGATTGCTGATCGTCTGATGTTACGCTTTACCAACGTGAATACTGTGCCCTTGATGACACTAAAATATAGAAGTATAATAAAGCTACCCCTCAGGGATAAGAAGCAATGTGCCTACCTCCTGCCCATTACTTCTCTTACTGCCGTAGCCAGGAAAAAAATAAAATATTTTTAAGAATTCCTACAACAGTGTTAAAAAAGATATAATGCTCTTAGGATATCGCTTGCGTGATGAGACAATTACCGTTTTCTGAGAAGTGCATTATAGCCGGACATGCTTGTTTTCGCTGGGGTACTTTCTTTCAGCGGTGGAGGTAGTCTCTCCCCCCCCCCTCTCTCTCTCTCTCTGTTGTGCCATTCCACTGTGTTTGTAGCGACTGCTTATTAGATCAGCCAGTGTCAAAGTAAACGTGTAAAAATTTAATTGTCCAGAGGGGTGGTTGAGGCAAATTGTGTTCTGGGAATGTAATACAGTTATCACCTGATTCCATATACTTGCACACGTGCAGCAGCCCAACTAAGTTTAGCAACCAAATATTAAGGCATTTTGATAATCTGGCATCCCTGCCTAGCACCACTCTCGTCCCAAGCCTATATGCTGCTGATGGAGAGAGAGAGAGAGAGAGAGAGAGAGAGAGAGAGAGGTGGGTGTTCCTACCTGTCTCTCGCAGCCAGGCTTCATTTTGGAGCTTGAAGCTTCGAATGCGGGGGCTTCAGGAGGGACCCCCTTGCCATTACTTCCCCTGTCTGATACGTTGACGACCTCTGACCCGGCCAAGGACAGTTCATCTGACTAATGTTTTACCAATCAGCCAAATGCTTCAGCATTTTCCACAGATCTACCAACTGTTTCCGAGATCCCTTTCATTCCTCTGTTGCCACCTCTTCCCTCTTATTCACACTAGAGCCATTTGCCTCATCACTTGTTTCGTCTGTCTCAACGCAATTCAGCCCAGTTCCATCTCCACTGTTTTTTTCCTCTTCCCTCTGTCATTCCATTCTTTCAAAGCCATATTATTCACTTTTATCATTCATTTTTGACATGCAGAACTGGGAAAAGTACAGTACTTTGCCATTCTGCCTCATGCCCCCCTTTCCTCGGATGATTTAGAATTCCACCTACTTTTGCTCCATCGTCTTGGGAAGGATGTGACGTTCCATTCCCTGCGTGATGGAACTCGTATTGTCATTGTCCAGAAAAAAGCCCAGGCCGATGCTATGATTTCTGTACTATGGATAATACTTGTGCTTCCATTCTGACTTCCAGAAATTTGCGCCTCAGTTCTACTGTTGGTACTGCTGTGGTCCCTCCATACATTCCGTTGGATGACAGGGAGTTTTCTGACTCTTCACCACATATTCAGCCCCCCCTACAGGAGTTGGGTAATGATGTACAGTCTGTTCATTGCCACAGTCTTCCACTACAAGGAAATCGAACACACCCCATTAATATTGACAAGATCACGTACGATTCTCCTGTCTCTTCCTGATAATGTTATTATCGGTGGTATGAAATTCCCAGTGAGAGAAGATATTGATCCTCCTCGTCATTGCCGATCCTGCTGGTGCTATGACCATCCCAGTAATTTGTGTTGCTCAGTGGCTACTTGTCCTAGATGTGCTCACCCTGGTCATACCGAAGTAGACTGCCTTGCTGTTGTATACTGTTGTCCTAATTGCGGTGGTGGTCATTCACCCTATATCCGTTCTTGTCCCACCTTCATGTTTGAGAGTGAAGTCTCTCCTATTCATGCTCGTGAACCGATGTCAGTTCGGTAGGTACAGACGTCGGAATAAGTTCGTTTCCTTTTCCGTGGACTAAGGTGTTTGTAACACTGCTCGATGGAGAGGTATTCCCTCCTCCTCCCTTCTTCATAGTCCCACACTCCCACCCAACCCCCCCACTTTTCTCTCCGACCCCATAACCCCACCCGATACCCTCCATACTCTCGCTCACAGCCAGCTAGGGGTTTCTGAACTTCAAGCACCTCTCTAATTACGTGTAGTCCGAACAACAAATAAAGGAATAGTACAATATATCTCATAAACCAAGTTAGGAAAAGGTTTACTACACTGTGTATGTGTGTGTGTGTGTGTGTGTGTGTGTGTGTGTGTGTGTGTGTGTGTGAGAGAGAGAGAGAGAGAGAGAGAGAGAGAGAGAGAGAGAAAGAGAAGACAGGGAGCGACAGGCGGTGAGGGAGAGCGAGTGGAAATATGAGAAATGAGAGTTCAGTTACGGAAAAAATAAGTAGGGGAGAGGCAAGGAGAGAACAACGAGAGTTAAGAAAAGAGACAGAGAGTGAGAAGAAGAGACAGTGAGAGATGAAATGAGATACAAGCACTGTGAAAGGGAAAGAGAAAAGGGAGATGTGAATCGAAAGGCCGGGAAACAGGGACAAAAGGGGAGACAGCTGAGAGAAAATGGGAATGGAACAAACATAGACATGGGGATAACAAAAGGAGAAAGTGGGAAAGAGAGCTACCGAACGGAATACTGAGAACGATAATGAGAAAAATTAGAAAAAGAGGCAAGGCAACAGGGAGGAGGAAGAAAGTGTGTTATTCTGGCAAGGACGCAGGGAAAGAACTAAGCAGGATAAGACGAAAGGATTGAGGCTGAGTAAAACGAATGACATTCAAATAAAATGGGAGGGAGAGAAACAGAGAAATTAGAGAATTTTGTGGAGAGAAAGTAGAGATTAAGGGTGGGAAGAAAATAGGTTAATTTTTAGGGCAAGAAAGAGGAGGGGGATGTTAAGAAGGGAAGACAAGGGGAGGGAGAGGGAGGGAGGGAGGGAAAGACAGTGGGAAGAGCAGAATGAAAGAAGAGATTTCGGGTGACAGGGAGAGACGGAGAGAGGAGAGAGAAAAAGGAGCATGCAGTTATTACTGGAGAAAGAAAGCAGTGAAGAAAATGGATTTAGTACAGGTAAAGAAATACGGAGAGAGTAATGGAGAAAAAAAAGGCAACACATGTGACAGATGAAAAAAGTAAGACAAAGTTGTGACACAGGGAGGAAGGGAGAAGAGTGAGGTTAGGAGGGAGTGACAGAGGGGGAGAGAGACGAAGGAAAGGAAAGTGAGAGGGAGGAAGGTAGGAACTGAGCAGATAGCTATAAAGAAAGTGGAAGAAGGGAAAAGGAAACTGGGGATGAGACAAAGGGTCAAGAGAGAGAAAAGGAGGGGGGGGGGGAATATAGTACACAGACAGGTACAGACAGATAGGTCGACAAATATTCAGAAAGTGTGCGTTTGTGTGTGTGTGTGTGTGTGTGTGTGTGTGTGTGTGTGTGTGTGTGTGTGTGTGTGTGTGTGCTTGCGTCCCTGTGTCACTTCCATAACATTGTTCCATTTTTTCACCTGCGTTCAGTTTCTCCTCTCACTCACTTTTTTTTTTTTTTTATCAGTATTTCTCCTGATTGTTCTTACCATTCCAAGTCTCTCTCTCTCTCTCTCTCTCTCTCTCTCTCTCTCTCTCTCTCTCTCTCTCTCTCTCTCTCTCGGAATAAAGAGATTGTTCTCACAGTTTACATCTCCTTAATACGGCCACTTCCTGAGTTGCTGCGGATTTTTGGTCGCTTGAAAAAGACATACGTCGACTTAAAAAGAGTTCAGGAGACTAAGGTATCAGGTTCGCGTGAGGGCTGTGGGACTTCTTTAGTAGCAACTCGTAGACTATGAGGTCAGCTCATTAAAGTGTTTAAAATCTGAATGGCTTTCACAAACATTCCATATAAAGTTGCTTACTCTTAACATAGACTCGGCACACAACCATGGTTGGAAGCCGTAAATGAGAAAATTTACCAGCAGAATTACGAGAAAACTTTTTCACGTGCACGATCTGCTCCACATGGAACTAACTCAACATGGAAGTTGGTAACAGTAGAGAAGTTTAAGGGATCCATCGGCAGGATCTTACACGAGAATAAATGTGAACTGGATATGGATTCCTTGGCATACAAGAAGTATATCCACGGTATGGGCTGCAGTCATTTAGATCCTAACTTTTCCATGTAACTTCTGTGTGTGTGTGTGTGTGTGTGTGTGTGTGTGTGTGTGTGTGTGTGTGAAAGAGGTGTCTACTATCGCAACATTTAACCACAGCAGACTTTTTTTTTTCCTGTGTGTGTGTGTGTGTGTGTGTGTGTGTGTGTGTGTGAAAGAGGTGTCTACTATCGCAACATTTAATCACAGCAGACTTTTTTTTTTCCTCTCTCTCTCTCTCTCTCTCTCTCTCTCTCTCTCTCTCTCTCTCTCTCTTTGTGTGTGTGTGTGTGTGTGTGTGTGTGTGTGTGTGTGTGTGTGTGTGTGTGTGTGTATCTAAAAGAGGTGTCTACTACCGCAACATTTAATCACAGCAAATGTATTCTTTCTCTCTCTCTCTCTCTCTCTCTCTCTCTGTGTATGTGTGTGTGTGTGTGTGTGTGTGTGTGTGTGTGTGTGTGTGTGTGTGTGTGTGTGTGTCTACTAGCGCAATATTTAATCACAGCAAATTTATTCTCTCTCTCTCTCTCTCTCTCTCTCTCTCTTTCTGTGTGTGTGTGTGTGTGTGTGTGTGTGTGTGTGTGTGTGTGTGTGTGTGTGTGTGTGTGTGTAAAAGAGGTGTCTGTTGCCGCAACATTTAATCACAACAGATTCTCTCTCTCTCTCTCTCTCTCTCTCTCTCTCTCTCTCTCTCTCTCTCTCTCTCTCTCTCTCTCACGCACACACATGTTAGGACTCCATATTATAAATACAATTAATTATAGAAAACATGATAGATAGATAGATAGATAGACAGACAGATAGAAGCAGCAAGTCAGAGGTATTGTGTCTGCGAGAATCGAGCAATGCTAAACATGCGTACACACTCTAACTCAAGGAATGCTTTATAGGCACAAGACAGCGCCTAGTGACCATACACACACACACACAGATACGCACACACAGGTTTCTAGAACACTCCAACAACAGTGTAACACACGTGACACGACCCCTGCTACACCAGAATTTAGGAAGCAGAGCTCAGAAGGAGGTTAGCTATAGAACCGACAGGGAGTAGGGAGAAGGAGCCTAGCAACATGGGCGAGAGAGAGAGAGAGAGAGAGAGGTTAGCTCGCGGGACTCTATACTTCACTCGTGTGTGAGAGACTTTGTTAATATTTCCAAGACAAAAATTGTCCCATACTAATCTTTACATCTCCTGTCACTGCATTACAAAAGGGAACGAAGATTATCTACTTACAAAACTATTCACGTATAACAACCGCTCGTCCACGAGTCTAATATATGTATAACTAATCTACAAAACACACTACAAGAAGCTACAAAATTATATTGTAAGACACACACACACACACACACACACACACAGTGTAGTAAACCTTTTCCTAACTTGGTTTATGAGATATATTGTACTATTCCTTTATTAGTTGTTCGGACTACACGTAATTAGAGAGGTGCTTGAAGCACAGAAACCCCTAGCTGGTTGTGAGCGAGAGTATGGAGGGTATCGGGTGGGGTTATGGGGTAGGAGAGAGAAGTGGGAGGGTTGGATGGGAGTGTGGGACTATGAGGAAGGGAGGAGGAGGGGATAGCTCTCCACCGAGCAGTGTTACAAACACGGAAAAGGAAACGAACTTATTCCGACGTCTGTACATCTGATTGTTCATAGCATGGGTTTTGATGACTGTTCCTCGTAAGAAGGGTGTGTCCATTGGTCAGACCGGGTCTCTTCTATCTCTTTGCCAGCTCCTGCTTCAGGTGGTTCTTCCTATCCGCCTGCATCATCAACTTCCTCCATCCCTGCAGCTTCAGCATCGACCCCTTCCCCTGTTGTCCAGCCTAGTCCAGCTTCTGCTACTCCCCATCAGTCTCTCAATGGCCGATTACCAAAGGCTGTCCACAAGGTGCGAGTTCAGCCTGCTGTGCCCAGTCAAGCCTTGTCTCTATCCCATAGACAGTATACTCGCCTTCCTGGTCATGTTCCGCCTGCCCTTGCTTTTGCACCATGAAAAGTCCTCTTGGCCATCGTCCCAGTGTAATTCCCGTCCCCCATCCCCAACCTACCTTCTCATCATCATCATCCTCTTCCTCTTCCTGTGTCTCTCGACAGCATTCTGCTTTCCCACGCCCTTCAGCATCTCCCTCACCTAGTAGCGTGAAACAGCAGTGTCCATCACCATGTGTCTCTCAATCTGCTAAGTCTAGTGTGGGTGTGACCTTCTTTATGGACCTTTCTCCAGACAGGTGTCCTGCGGATACCTTTTCAAACGTGCTGGCATTGTAGAGGTGCATCCAGCCCCGGATTTTCTTCCACCTACTCCTGTTGCTCCTCCACCTGGTCTGCCAATAACTCCCTGCCCTTCTATTGTTCCATGCAATGTTCCCTCCCCAGTTCTACCTTTTCGCAGTTCTGTTCCTTCTCCTTCCTCTGTCTGTCACTAGTCTTTATACTTGTTGCTCTCCACTTAAGAGTGGAAAAGTAAGAAATGGTATTTGCAATACCATTTCTTACTTTTCGGTATTATGGCTTTCCTTCAGTGGAACATTCGAAGTTTTCTTTCGATTTGCTCTGACAATTAATAAATTCTTGTCCAGTATTGTCCTTTGGTTGTGTGCCTTCAGAAGACCCATCTCTCCACTCCCTCTGCTCCAATTCCAGGTTATATTTTTGCTAGTCTACCTATTTGGATTTCTTAATCATCTATCCTCATCCACACTGCAATTCCTTATGTACTTACATCAGTTTCTCTGTCACTTAAGTCTACTGTGATGAGGGTTTTCCTTTATCTTTGGATTACTGTAATTTCCCTCTGCTTGTCACCTTCCATCCCTATAGATTTCCTTGAGCTTTCCCCTCTTTTGTCTCTTTTACCTCACCCCATTTTGTTATTGGGTGATTTTAATTGCAGGCAACCGTTATAGGGCGACAGTATCATTTCTACTAGAGGCCGTTTGCTTGAATTTTTTCTCTCTCATCAAGATCTCTATATTCTTAATTCTGGTTCCATTACACATCATGATTCTCACACTTACACATTTTCTTGTATAGATCTCTCTGCTTGTTTGCCATCTTTGTCTCTAGATTTTAATTCGTCTGTGCTAGATGATTGTTGGTAAATAATCATTTTCCCATTTTACTCACTTCTGCATCCTATTTGCGTGTTCTCCGACCTGCTTGTTGGTGTTTTGAGCGAGCCAAGGTACATATGTTCGTTTCTTTTTTAAATCCCTAACATTGATGATAAGGTTTTTAATTTTATGGATTTGGTGTTGGCCACCCCAGTGGAGTCCATCCCGCGGACTACTCGCTCTTTTCCATCCAGATGTGTCCTTTTGTGGTCCGATGATT
Source organism: Coenobita brevimanus (assembly GCF_032717465.1). NCBI lineage: Eukaryota > Metazoa > Arthropoda > Malacostraca > Decapoda > Coenobitidae > Coenobita > Coenobita brevimanus. The sequence goes on from NC_137058.1 coordinate 12,613,597, forward strand.
GTGCTAGAGCCCTCTGGGTCAAATGGGCTCAAAGGAGGACCTACCATCGGAGGATTAATACTCCAGTCCATCAATCTGCTTTCCCGACATTTAAATGGGACAGTACCATTTTCTGTAGAACAGTCAGAGCTGCCAGAAAGTCTAGTTTGTCATCTTATGTGTCCTCTATTACATCTTCTACACCAATTCATGTATTATGGAATCATTTTCATAGAATTTTTGGCAAATGCCCTCCTCCACCAGCCCCAGTACTCTGGGTCCACGGTGAATGTGCTGCAGATCCTGCTAGGGCAGCTGATATTCTTGGGGGCCATTTTAGTGAGATAAGCAAAGGAATGCAACTACCCTGGGGGTTCCACCAATGTAAATAAGGGGCTGAACTTACTACAGTGACTTTTGCTTTGTCCTCTGTACAACCATATAACTCTTCCTCATCTATGTCCTAGCTTCTGTCTTGTGGTAACACTTGTAAGGGCACTGATGGTGTTCATAGCCAGATTATAAAGCACCTTCCTCGACCAGCGTTGTTCTTTCTCTTATCAATTTATATCCATATTTGGACAGATGGTGCATTCCCTACTGTCTGGAGTAAGGCATATTTCTTCCCTTTTTAAAGCCTGGTAGGCTTGGTCATTCTTTCCAGGATTATAGACCAATTTCCCATGTTCGTTGCTTTGGAAAACTCCTGGAACGGATGGTTAACGATCGTTTGATGTGGTATTTAGAATCTTCATTCTGCTTTCCAATATTGTTTTCGCAAAGGGCGCCATACTCTGGATCCCTTGATGAAGATGGAGTCTTATATTCGTCAGGCCTTTTGTTGCAAGAAGTCAGTTCTTTTCGATCTTGAGAAAGCCTATGACACTATGTGGAAGTATAACATTCTTCATACTCTAGTTAGTTTTGGGATAGACAGTAACTTGAGTGTCTTTCTGGGAAATTTTTTGAGATTGAACTTTTCAAGGTAGTGTTTGCAGTAGTTTATCAGCCTCATTTCCACAGTTGGAGGGCGTTCCACAGGGATGCGTTCTGAATATGACTATTTTCCCTGTAGAAATCAATGGTATTGTCTCTTCTCTCACTTCGGGGATTCATGCCTCCTTATATGTTGATGATTTTGCAATTTACCTAGCCGATGCTGATTCTTCTCGTCTTTGTTGTTATATGCAGTCGGCGATAACTTTTATGTCCACTTGGTCAGCTTCTCATGGGTTTCGGTTTTTGCCATCTAAATCTCGTGCCATGATGTTGTCTAGATGGTCTAAAACTCCATGGCCACCTCTTTATCTTTATGACACTTTTGTTACCTACCATGCTACTACAACATTCTTGAGTCTGTCTTTTGACTCTCAGTTGACTTGAGTTTCATATATTGCTATCCTAAAATGTCTTCTATTCAAAGGATTCAACTTCCATGAACCTTGAGTCATCTCATCTGAGGCCCTAATTATTCTCTTCTATGTTTACATGTTACTGTGGTTCTCTCTGTGGTTGATTATGGTTGTACAGTTTATGTCTCTGCGTCTTCTGCCATTCTTCACAGGCTGAATGCTGTTCAATATGAGGGGCCTTGTCTTGCTTTAGGAGTATTCCATACCACTCCGGTCCGGAGCCTGTATACTGAATCTGGAGTGCCCTCTTTGTCGCATCGTCGTAATGAATTGACCCATTGTTATTCTTGTAGGCTTCATCAACATTCCTCTTCTGGTTTCCTTCCTACATTCCTTCCATCATTTCCATCCTTAACCCTTGCATATCAGAAGTACTCTTTTTCTAACAGGGTAGTTAGTTTGCCCCGCTCATTGTCTCTTCCTTCTTCTCAGGCACTTGCAACCTGGCCTCGTACGTTCCCTCCGTGTCTTATTGCCCCCTCCCCCCCATATCTGTTCGTCTGTACTTCTGCCGCTAAGTACTCCACATTCCCATACATTCTTTTGGTCCTTCTTCTCTAGCTATATGTCTTGTCGTTCGTCGGCTGCTCCCATCTCTACGGATGATTCAAAATCCTCAGACAGTTCATGGCAGTCATGTCTCCTTGATGCCGCCAGTGTCTCCAGTATATTTTCTCTTCTCCGATTTCATCTTTTGTTGTTTTCACGAACTCCCTTAGTGTCCTTTCTTCCCTAAGGACCATTCCTGCAGCCAACCCATTGGTCCTTGAAATCCAGGAGTCGTTGTACATAATTGCCACCAAAATGAAACTAGTTACCTTTTATTGGGCCACAAGTCATCTTAGTATTGATAGAAGCAACCAGGTAGATTTTCTGGCCCGTTCGGTGGCGTCTTGTATGATATCCTCCAGCTGTCTCCCGCTGAAGACTTCTCTTCTTCGGTTTTTGGCTTGCTTAAGCATAGTGGGGAAATGGAATGGTCTAACATCACTGATAATACCTATCTATCTATCTATTGCCAGACGCCGCAATCCCGTTTGGGGTGGCCACAAACAGATCGCCTCCACGTCGCCCTGTCTCCCGCCATTTCACTGCCCTGCTCCCAACTCACACCTCCCTCTCTCATATACCTCTCCACTCCATCCCTTCATCTCATCCTCGGCCTCCCCCTCCATCTTCCTCCCTCCACCTCACTCACATACACTCTCTTCGTCAGTCTTTCACCCTCCATCCTCTCCACATGGCCAAACCACCTCAGTGAGTTCCTCATAATGCTTCCTATCACATCCACATCCACACCACAACGCTTCTTTATATCCTCATTCGTCAGCCTGTCACTCCATGTGACTCCACAGGCTCCTTTTAAATAACTCATTTCAACTGCTCTCACTCTTGACTTGTGTCCCTCCAGCAACGTCCAAGCATCACTTCCATACGTTAGAGTTGGTATCACAATACTGTCATGTAGTAACTTTTTTACTTCCATGCTCACTTCCCTGTTTCTTATCACTGATTTCAAAGAACCAGCAACCTTTCTTCCCTGCTGTACCCTTTCAAGCACTTCACCCTCCAAACCTCCATCCTTACTCATCGCACTACCCAAGTACTTAAACGTACTCACATTATCCAATTTCTCACCATCCAACCTCGCTGTACATTCACTGACTTCACCTCTCTCAAAGACCATCACTTTACTCTTCCCTACATTCACCTTTAGATTCCGTTTCTTACACACTCTCCCAAACTCATCCACCAAGCCTTGCAGCTCCCCTTCGACTTCACTCAACAACACAGTATCATCTGCAAACAACAGTACAGGGAGTTTCCAAACACTATTCTCTCTCACCAGGGCCACTCCAACATCCACTAACCTACCTTGTACCTCTTTTATTACCCCATCCATGTACAGATTGAACAACCATAGAGACATGACACATCCCTATTTCAACCCAACCTTCAAAGACAAAAATTCACTTAGTTCATCATCCACACGCACTGCAGCCTTAGCACCATCATACATACTCTTCACAGCATTCAACAACTTCCCATCTACCCCATATATTCTTAATACTTTCCACAGTCCTTGTCTATCCACTCTGTTAAATGCTTTCTCCAAATCCATGAAAGCCTCATACAACTTCTTTCCCTTCTCTAGAAATTTTTCCACTAAAGATCTGAGAATGAATATCTGATCTACACAACCTCTTCCCTTCCTAAAGCCTCCCTGTTCTTCTCCAACTAATTCCTTTGTTCTTTCTCTAACTCTGTCAATAAGTATCCTAACAAACACGTTTCCTATAATACTAAGAAGACAAATGCCCCTATGATTACCACACACTTCTTTTTCCCTTTTTCCTTTCTGCAAGGGAATAATTATACCTGACTTCCAATCCTCCGGGTCTCTACCTTCCTCCCAGGCCAATCTACACATCTTCCACATCCATTCTGCTACTATCTCTCCCCCATGCTTCAGCATTTCACCACACACTTCATCAATTCCTGGGGCTTTCCCCAATTTAACTTTCTTCATTGCTTCCACAACTTCTATCCTACTGATTTCTTCCTGTCTTCTCACCTCCCTCCTTCTAGCCATTCCCCAGCCACTTATACTCACATTACTTCCATCCTGTATGTTCAACAATTCCTTAACCCCTACACCGCGGGCATGTTTACCGATGTTTTGCGTGTGCCCCGGGGTTATTCGGGCTCCGACAGACTCTCAGAAAATATTTGCCAAAAATCAGTTATTAGTCCTAGAATATTAAAATTAAATATGCTTATGGCACATACCTTCAGCTTTCTCCTGGAATGTTTGTTGAGCCTTCGTCGTTACCGTAGGACTTGTGGAGACCTCTGAAGTTGGGTAACGAAGTCTCCACTTTACAGTTCCCGACAACCCGTAATATGATTACCACAGCCAGATATAAACACTATAAATACTACTCTATGATTTTCAAGTAGTTTGGGATCCATACTCCAAAAAAAAACCCACTGTGAAAGCAATGAAAATTATGAGCGCGTCTGACCGCCGCACTTCCACTAGTTCGCTCTTGGTACTCTGTTTTATTATTCATAAAACCCCTCACACTTTATATTTCTATAACTACATAACACTTATATATATCTACAGTCTTTATCCATAAGTTTCCTTCAGTAGTATTAGTTTATTGCCACTGTAGGGATTCAATTTCTTTCAGTAAAATACGTAGCATTCACTTTCTCGTCCTGTATACTGGCATTGAGAGTGAATGTCACTTTCATCTTCACTCTCATAACTCATAGTATTCAGACATGCTAGAGTGAAACTTTCACTTTCATTACTCCTAGGGTATATACTCGTATTCTTATAATACTACTCATTTACATTTCTATTTACGTTCTCTATTTTATTTACGTTATTTACATTTCTATTTTATTTACACTGTGTTATGCACTGTCACTTGAAGTAACTTATAAAACTATTTTCCATTGTTCACGTATATTTACATTCATTACTTTCACTTGCTGTTTACACATTATTTACACATTATTTACAATTCCACTTGCACTGTTTTACTCAATAGAAAGATCGTAGTCACTCTTTTATCAATTGTCAGCCCTTTACCTCTTTCCACACGAGGTTTAGTAGGGGGTAAAGGTCACAGGGCCCTTGCATGGGGGTGAAAAAAGGCCCTGAAGTCAGCAAGAGGATGAGCCGTACCTCCTCTTCGGAATCTGAGAGAGAACTGCAAGGAGGGCCGGCCCGGGTTGAGGCCTACTTGAGGGTTATTCAGCACTACCAACGTAGCTCTTGAAACAGCTAAGTCTAGCACTGATATGACTGGCAGGAAATCTAGACAATACATTATAAATTTGGTAGTTCCAGGTGAATGTAAATATCACTTAGGCTTCTCCCTTCCCTCCTTACATGTATATTTATTACGAAAATAGATTAGAGGCCTACTTAGGAGATATATAATCAGAGCTACCAATGTTAAATCTTGAAACAGCTTTGTGTAGCACTGATATGATTGGCAGGAAATCTAGACAATACATTATAAATTAGGTAGTTCCAGGTGAATGTAAATATCACTTAGGCTTCTCCCTTCCCTCCTTACATGTATATTTATTATGAAAGTAGATTATACGGCATATTTCAAGGGGAAAAAAACAGCGAAAATTAGCGAACGAGTGCACGTGAGGTGTTGTCAGGTGATAATTATCCAATTCCAGGTGTATGGCACTCTCACTTACCTTATTTCTATCTTTTATATATTAATTGGTATAAGAATACGACATAGGGCTTACTTCAATGGATGAAATCAGTGAAAAATTCCAGGGAAGATTTACTTAGCGTAGCATGGCCGGGCAGGCGAGAGGATAGGGTAATGGAGGGGGGGTAGGGAGGGGAGTCAAGAACGGGGAGAAATGGCTAAATTGTCAACAATGGATGGGAGTACAGATGAGATTAGAAGTGCTGACTAGTGTTGGACATCGGCAGTACTGATAGATGATACAAGCCCCCACTTGGAAGCCCGGGTGAATTCAAAATAACACAGAATCACAAAAGCGACGCCCCGCGGTATGATCCCTTGCTCCCAAGCATCACGAAAGTGACGCCCCGCGGTTAAGGGGTTAACCCGCTCCGTCCCGAGGACGTACTTCCACGTCCTCACGTTTTGTCACAGCTAATCCCGAGGACGTACTTCAACGTCCTGCAATTGCAAGGTTCATAATTTCCACAATTTTCAAAATTCGCGGGAGATTTTCGTTTCGCCCGGGTACCCAAGCTTCCCCTACCTGCCGCCAGGCGGGCAGCGTCCTAGACCCCGCCTGACCGGCACTCGCCCTTGTCTCGGTCACTCACCTGCCAGCAGTGACCCAGGTCAGACATGGCGCAGAAAGGTCTCTCAGACGAGCAAATCGCATCCGTCCTGGAAGCCTTCACTGGAGACAGTGATTCTCCACTCGATGATGATGTGGTGGATCACGATTACGTCCAGCCAGAGGAAGAAATAAGTAGCAGTGATGAGGAGGTCCCTTCGCCCCGAAAAACGCGGTATGTGACATACCGTAAGGCAAGGGAAGGCCAGCCTGCTCCCCAACCATGTGCACAGCTATCTCTCCATCACGATTCTGATCAGGATGAGGATGAGGACGATGAGGATGACGGAGGCCTAGGACGTGATATCGCCGCGTGGTTGGGAAAGGAGAAAATATCACCACGTGGATCAGAAGGTGGGGCGAGACGACACCTAAGGTATGGTCAAAGTACTTTGTCTGGGGAAGTAGCAAGTGGTGTGGTGGGATTGCTGGGAGAAAGGGAAAGTGTTGTGGCGGCAGCGCGGGGTGAAAGTGAGAGTGGTGTGGGGGTAGTGCGGGGTGAAGGGGCCAGTGGTGTGAGGGAGGCAGCACGAGCACGTGGTGCTCGTAGGCCTAGGGGAGAGGAGTTTGAGTCACTCCCCAGCACTTCTTTCGCCCCTGAATATTCACAAACTTCCTCCCCACAGCCCCAGGATGTGGGGAAAGGAAAGAAAGGGAAGGGAAAGGGTAAAGGAAAAGGGAGAGGGAAGAGAAGTGCGAGTGATGAGAGGCGCCGCTCTCCACCTCCCCAACCTCCCCCACCACCCTCACCTCCCCACCCTGACGAAGGGGACGATGGTGACGTGGCTGGAGACAGTGGTGTCACGTGGAACTGGGAGGATGGGAGTAATTTTACTCCCATCATTCACCCTTTCACTGAGGAGTGGCGGTCAGGTTGCACGGCTCCAGGTGTAAATGCTGGGTCATCACGGCTAGATTTTTTCAACTTGTTTTTTGGTGAGGCGTTTGTTGGGCGCATAGTAGAACAGACAAATATTTTTTCACAATCCCAGCGCCTTGAAAGTGAACGCTTAGGAACCACAAGCAAGCATGCAGAACAGTATGACTATCCCGTGACTATTTCAGAGATGTTCCTATTTTTTGCCCTGGTAATCTTGATGGGTGTGGTGAGGAAAAATCAAATTCCTGCCTACTGGACAACGGACCCAATCATCCTCACACCTTTCTTTGGAAAGGTGATGGGTCGTAATAGATTTCAGTTTATTCTCGGCCGCCTCCACTTTTTTGATGCAGATGATCTAGTCAATGCAAATAACACCGATAAAATGAGGAGAATTAGGCTGGTATTTGATCATTTACGGGAAATGTTCCGCTCCTCATTTTATCCCTACAGAGACCTCGTCATAGACGAGAGTCTTGTGTTGTGGAGAGGCAATATTTCCTTTAGGCAGTACATACCCAGCAAGAGACACCGTTTCAGGTTCAAGATCTTTGTTATGTGTGACTGTAAGACTGGTTATGTGAAAGACATAGTCTTGTACACGGGCGCACAGACAGATATAATAGAAGATCGGAGTATAGGACTCTCTGGGGCCGTGGTGAAGACAATGATAGAAGAGTACCTTCATCGTGGTCATGTGTTGTACCTGGACAACTGGTACACTAGCCCTCTTCTCGCTAGGTTCCTCCACCAACATGACACCGGAGTCTGTGGTACAGTCAAGAGAAACCGTCGCCATATGGTCAAGATAGGGAGGAAACTTGACAAGAATGAGGTGGTTTTCTTCCAGGCCAATAACATCCTTGCAACCCTGTGGAACCACAACAGGGAAGTTTGCCTCCTATCAACTGTTCACAGCCCCCTGATGCACCGCACAGACTCCGTGGATCACCGTAGCGAGAGGAGGCGCAACGTATGGAAACCAGAGTCTGTACTTGCCTATAATCTGAACATGAGGCAAGTTGACCAGTCAGACTCGATGATTTCAAGTGTTGACTGTGCCAGGACCACGATGAAGTGGTACAAGAAACTCTTTTTCCACTTGCTCGACATCACGGTCCTGAACGCCCACTACCTGCACGCAATGACCACCGGAGTATCCAAGACCTTTGAGGGGTTTGTGAGGGAGCTGGCACGTGGCATGCCCAGGACAGACCTCCACACCGCCCCCGCGCCCCCCGTGCTGCTCAGACTCCCCTACGTCTTGCAGGCCGCCACTACCCCAGCACAATCCCTTCCGAACCAAACCGTCATAAACCCCAGCGTCGCTGCCATGTATGTAAGCACTCGACAGTCAGACCATCCACGCAGAGAAAAGACACAAGATACGAGTGTGTCGAGTGCAATGTTGCGTTGTGCCTTCAGCCTTGTTTCAAGGAATATCATAATTTCCTACACTTCTGAAACTGTGTGGGAAGGCGAAATGACGCTCATGATAATGGTAAGGCCAGTCAGTAGGTGCTAAGTCAAATATAAAGTTGAAATGGGTGTTATTTTTTCAGAAAAGTAATGTATAAGATGAGAATTAGTGTAAGTGGAAAGAATTGTTATCAAAACTACACCCACTGTGTAAATCTGGTTAGTAAATATGTGATAGCAAGGAAATAAAGTGGAAACGGGTGTAATGTTAGCATGAATAAAACGTATAAGTTGAACATTACTGTAAGTTGTCATAATTGATGTCACGAGTACACCCACATTCTGGTCAGTAAGTATGTGATAGGAATTATATACAGTGGAAGATGTTGTAATGTTAGTAGTAAGGTATTTTATAAGTTGATTACTAGTGTAAGATGAAACAAATGATATCGCGATAACACTCCCTGTGTAAGTACGCGCAAATATGACGCTAAGTTCCATCGTACATTCAGAAATGATGTGATATCAATTATATCAAGTGTTTACATGTGCAATGTTAGTGTAGAATTATTATATAAGTACAAAAATAGGTTGTAAGTTGAATTAGTTGTCATAGCAACTTCACCGTGTGTGTTATTATGCGCTATTATTACGCTATATATTTACGTAAGGCCTGAAATAATCTCAAAACAGTTCTATAAAGTTGAAAAGTGTATAATAATATTAGAAAAGTATTATGTAAGTAGAAAAAGCACAATAAGAGTTGAAACAACAGTCACAGCGAGTTCACTCACTACGTAAATAAGCGCTAACATTACGCTAAATGTTATCAAAAGGCCTGTGAATACGTAAAAACAGTTCACTAAAATGTAAAATGGTATAATGTTATTGTAGAAGTATTATGTAAGTAAAAAAAATTATATGTATCATGATTTTAGAATGTTAGCGATTCATCGTGACCAAGTTGGCCGATTTTGCTCGTTGCTCACGATGGTACAATGCTTATTTCTGCTCTATTTTTGTATAAAATCCAATATACTCTTTTATCACATGTTTTTATGTTTGTAATAAATTCATTTCTACTTACTTTCATTGGTTTCCCAAACTTATAATACCATAGAAAACGTTTGAGGCTCACACCGCCTAGGGAGAACACGGGGCCAGGTGGGACCAAGGCATACCTGGTTAAGCTAATTAGGGACCCCGGGGACCACTTTCTTTGCCACCGGCCATTGTTTCTGACCAAAAGCGAAAGTTTAAGCAAAAAAAAAAGGGTCGAAAAATGCCCGGGATTGGGGGGTACCAGTGGTCGAAAAGTGGCCGGGACGGGGCGGGTTAAAGTGTTCTCTCCATCTGCTCACTTTTTCACCCTTCTCCACTAGTAATCTACCATTTTTATCTTTCACTCCCCTGCTAACCTCACTTCCACCCTGTCTTACTCTCTTCAACATTTTCTTACAGTTCCTCCATTATACACTCAAATTCCTTCCAAATCCCTCATCCACTCTCTTCTTACTCTCTCACTAATCTTTTCACCTCTCTCTTTCTTTCTACATATAACTCTCTCTTCCGCCTCTTCAACTTCTTCCACGCCCCTGTTTCTCATCCATTCATTGTATGCTTTCTTCTTTTGTGCCACAGCCTGTCTCACCTATTCATTCCACCACGCTGTTCCTTGCAACCCCCTCCGTCTTCTCTTTCTCCCACACACCACATCACATGCTGCACATATTTCTTCTGTAAATATCCTGCACACACCTTCCACGTCCCCCATCTGCTCCAATTCATATTTGCCCAATCGTTCCCCCACTTCTCTCTTATACTCTGCCTTTTTCTCATCCTCTTATAACCTTTCCACTCTCCTTGCAACTACTTCTTCCTCTCGTCTTTCCCTTCTTCTATTTCTCCATCTTACTTGGATCCTAATTCTGGGCACCACCAAGTAGTGGTCAGAAAGTCCACTCCCCCAACCTCTATAAGCTCTTGCATCGATTACACATCTTTGCATCCTTTCATCCACACACACATAATCAATCATTGCCTTCCTTTCATTCAGTTCACCACCCACCCTTCTCATCACTCGCCATGTATACCTGCGAATCATTTTATGTCTGAAGAGGATATTGGCTATCACCAACCCCCTCCCAGCACAAATGTCCACTAACGCACTGCCATTCTCATCTATCTCGGCAGGCACACCCCACTCACCAACTATTCCATCCACCTTCACATTCCCTCTTTACCATTCATATCACCGATCAAAAACACTCTCTCATTCCTTTCAAACTTTTCCATGCACACTTCCACATTTGTCCAAAACTCTTCTCTCACTCTGCTAGCACGATCTTGCGTTAGTGCATGCAAACACACAATCGCCCACATTTGTATTCCAACTTTCAACCTTACCCACACAATCCTTGACCCAAGTGATCCATACTGTCTTATGCTCTTCTTCCATCTTTTACTCACAACTAGACATACTCCATCCTTTGCCCTCTCATTCTCACCTACTCCTGCACATATACCCCATCCATACTCCCATTCTCTCACACTTTCTCCTCTCCATTTTGTTTCAGTTATTCCACATACATCCACTTTCGCACCCTCAAGCACCTGGACAACCTCTCTTTCTTTCACCTCATCATTCGCTCCTCTTACATTCCATGTTGCCATTACCAAGTCCTTTGTCCGGTCCTGGGTCGTCATCGTTTGGTCAGTCCTTGTCCAAGGCTTCTTCTTTGTCTTTTTAGTTAGTTGTTTTCCGGGGAGGGGCACTAACCCTCCGCTGCTTTCTGTTAAGCCTACTGTTTTTACATTGTCTTTTTCCTTCCAACGTAACAAACGGTGGGAGACTGCATTAGCACACTTGCGTTTACGACATACCCACGTTACACATGGTCATTTAGTCTGCTTCTACTTACTGTAGTGCAACTTTTAATAGATTTTCCTCAGTACTCTGTTATAAGTCGTCATGCTTGCCTTTTCCTTCATGATTTAGGCCATCCACTCTCACTGATCTCCTTGGTAAATCCTGCCTATTTTCTGTTATTCATCTTATGTATTTCATCGCGTACTCGTATGCTTCCTTCTGTTGGATTTTTTTTTTCCCCTTTATAACACCCACCGGTCCTGACCGTCTTGCATGTTTTCTGCCTTATTGCCAAAAGGCCGTAGCTCCCCGGTGCTAGCTTGTTCATTCAATTGATTAATCTCTCTCTCTCTCTCTCTCTCTCTCTCTCTCTCTCTCTCTCTCTCTCTCTTTTAATATAGGTTTTGAATGTATGTGGACTGACAGAGACTAAATGGACAGGTGAGAGTGTGAGAGTGTGGGAGTATGGATTGAGTATACTGTAGGTGCAGGAGTAGGTGAGAATGAAAGGCCGAAGGAGGGTATATGTGTTCTTGTGTACATGAGATGTAAGGGCAATAATATAAGAGTAAGGATCAGTAGGTTTAAGGATTGTGTGGGTAAGATTGAAAGTTGAAATATAAGTGTGTGCAACTGTGTATGTATATGCACCAGCGGAAGACCATGTGGGCAGAGTGAAAGGAGAGTTCTGGGCAAATGTGGAAGTGCACATGGAAAAGTTTGAGAGGAATGAGAGAGTGTTTTTGTTTGAAGATGCCAGTCGAAAAGTAGGGAATGTGAAGGAAGATGGATTAGTTGGTGAGTGCGATGTGCTTACAAAAGTGGATGATAATGGTAGTGCTCAAGTGAACATTTGTAGTGGGAGGGTTGGTGATAGCCAATACCCTTTTTAGGCACAAAATGATCTGCAGGTTTATGTGGTGAGTGACGAGAAGGTGGGGTGGTTAACTGAATCAACAGACAGCAATGATTGATTATGTGTATGTAGATGACAGAATGACAAGCTATGTACTGGATGCAAGAGCATACAAAGGTTGGGGAAGTGGACTTTCTCAACATCACATAGTGGTGGTGAAAGTCAGAGTACAAATGCAATTGATGAATAGAACGAGTGTTAGACAGACGGAAATAGTCAATACAAGGAGGTTCGACAGGTTTCAAGAGGATTAAAAAAAAAAAGGCACAATATAAGAGAGAAATGGGGGGGGGGGTCGATTGAGAAAATATGATTTGGAGCACATGGGGGAGACGGAAGGTGTGTGCAAGATATTCACGGAAGAAATCTGTACAGCATGGGAAGTGGTGTGTGGGGTGAAAAGAAGACAAAAAGGGGTGCAAGGGACATCATGATGGAATGAAGAGGTAAAACAAGCTGTGGGGCTAAAGAAGAAAGCATATAGTGAGTGGATCGGAAGCAGATATGGAGGAAGTTGAAAAACGAAGTAGAGAGTTGTAAGTAGAGAACAGGAGAGAGGTGAAAAGATCAGGAAGAAAGAGTAGGAAGAGGGTGGATGTGGAATTTGGAAGAAATTTGAGTGTAAGGTGAAGGGAATGTAAGAAAATGTTCTGGAAGGAGGTAAAAAGAGTTAGACAGGATGATAAAGAAGGTAGAAGCGCTGTGAATTATAAAAATGGTAGACTGATAGTGGAGAACGGAGAAAAAGTGATTAGATGGAGAGAACACTTTAAGAAATAATTGTTAAACATAGAAAATGAAAGTAATGTGTGTAAAATAGGGAGGTGAGAAGGGAGAAAGAGATCAGTGTGATGCAAGTAATGGATGCAATAAATAAAGCCAAAATGGAGAAAGCCCTAAGAACATATGAAGTGTGTGATGAAATGCTGAGTTACGTGGGAGAGATAGTAGTAAAATGGATACGGAAGATGTGCAGATTGGCCTGGCTGGAAGGTAGAGCCCCAGAGGATTGGAAATTCAGGTATAATTATTCCACTTTGTAAAGGAAAAGGGGAAAATGAAGTGTGTGGTAATCATAGGGCCATTCGTCTTGTTGGTGTAATAGGAAAAGTATACAGTAGGATACTGATTGACAGAGTTAGGGTATTAGTAGAAGAACAGGGAGGGTTTTAGGAAGTGAAAAGGTTGTGTAGATCAGATATTGATCCTAAGGTCTTTAGTGGAAGAGTTTCTAATGAAGGGAAAGAAGCTGTATGCGACCTTCATGGATTAGGAGAAAGCAAGCGACAGAGTAGATAGCCAAGGAATGTGGAAAATATTAAGAATATATGGAGTAAATGGGAAGCAGTTGCATGCCGTGATGAGGATGTATATTGGCAATAAGCCTGCAGTGCATGTGCATAGTGACTTGAGTGAATTTTTCTAAATGAATGTTGGACTGAAACCAGAATGTGTCATGTCTTCATGGTTGTTCAGTCTTTATATGGATGGGGCTTTATTGTAAAAGAGATACGAGGTAGGGAAGTGAATGTTGGTTCCACCCTAATGAGAGGGCAACATTTGGAAACTAGCTGTTCTGTTATTTGCAGATGACAGTGTACTGATAAATGAAGATGGAAGGGAACAGCAAGTCTTGGTGAATGAGTCTGGGAGAGTGTGTAAGAAACGGCATTTGAATGCGAAAGTTGTGAAGAGTAAAGTTATGGTCTTCGAGATAAACGCTACCAGTGAGTGCACAGTGAGGATGGATGATGAGAAAATGGAAAATGTGAGTGCATTTAAGTACTTGGGTAGTGTGATGAGTAGGGATGGAAGCTTAGAGGGTAAAGTGTTTGGAAGGGTACAAGAGGAAAGAAAGTGTCTGTTTCTTTGAAAGCAGTGATAAAAAATAGGGAAGTGACCATGGAAGTAAAAGTGTCACTGAATGACAGAATTCTGCTACCAATTGTAACGTAAGGAAGCAAAGCTTGGATTTTGTTTGACGGACATAAGTCAAGAGCGAGAGCAGTGGAAGTAAGTTTTTTGAAAGAAGCATGTGGAGTTACACGGAGAGACACTCTGAAAAATGAGGAAGTGAAGGAGCATTGTGGTGCAGATGTGGATATGATAGAAAACATTTAGAGGATCACAATGGCAACTGCATATCAATGGCGGCGGTGGCGGTGGCGAAAGCAACAGCAGTGGCGGCAGAACCAGCAGCAGCAGCGGCAGTAGGTATAACATCAACAATAGCAGCTGTAGTAACGACAACAACAATAACAGGAGTAGCAGCAGGAGCAAGTGCAGCAGCAACAAAAATAAAAACAGAAATGAAAAAAAAAGTGGCAGCGACGGCAGAGGTGATGGTGGTTGTAGGCGGATTACAGATGCCCGTAGGTGACAAGAGGGTGATTCAGTACAGGAGGAAGGGATCTGTTGCCACACCAATCGTGAGGGCCACACTTCCCGTTTCCCCTTTCCCTCCACATCTCGTGACACTCGCCTAGAAGTGGTAAGCACCTTAACCTGCGATCAACGCAGAGGAAAGTGCAGTAAAATTGTGTTATTTTGTACTGGATTGTTCCATTACTCAAATCATGTTCCACTTTCCTTTTAACAGTGTCGGAGATGTGGAATTTCGTCTGTTATTCAGTACAGGTTTTATGCAGAAAGGCTTATCTAGTGTTGAATATGATAATTCATTATACAAAGATAAATTATAAACACTGTTGGTCCTGTACTGTAGATATGGGAATACCTAGCACTACTAAATGTGCATATATTGTTGGCAACGTGGCACCTGACACATCCAATTTTTTAATGTCATGTTATTCAATATCAGGTCATGCCATGTAAATTTTGCAGGGTTCCAGGTGGAGTTGCTGCAAGATGCCGGCTTATACAACGTAATTGGTTTGTGCGTGACACATCTTTACTGACGACGTCCAACAGCTGTTCCAGTCGCATAATTACACGTTATTTACAAACAACTACAGGGGTGATAAGGGCGGTGTTTGTATATTTCTGACTAACAGCTATTTCGATAGTGTGAGATATGATTTATATTTTATGCTGGTGCATTTAGAAACCGTCTTTATAGACGCTGAATGTAGTGGCAATAAGATAATTTTTGGTATAGTTTATAGAAGGGTTTTTAGATTTTCACCTGTTTTTAAAATAATTTGAAGGTACTTTGATGAAAACAATGTCTGAAAGGATTCCATGTATTATTACGTGGAATTTAAATGTTAACATCCTCAGCCTTTGGTTCCTTCTTCCTTGCAAAAGAAAAGAAAAGAAAGAAATGATACAGGGCGTTTTGTAAATGCTTATCTTTGTCTGTTCTACATGCATGACTTCACCCACCTTATCGCCAAACCAACTAGAGTGTGTGACAGTGCCGCCACTGTTATTGATAATGTTTGGTGCAACATACCAGACAAAGTAAATAAGGAAAATGTATTCATGATTAATGCCACCAATCACTTCCCCGTTACTATGTCCATGAAAATACAAAAACAAGTGTGTGATGACCATTGTACCATGATAAAGTACCGGTTTAAAGGAAGTGAAAATTATGTCAAGTCCTGTCGCGTGCTGTACGAAACAAATTGGAAATCAATGGTATCAAAAAGATTCTGCAGCAATTCCTTTGAAAAACTGAATAATACACTGTGATATACTGTACAGTGTGTGTTATTCCGTTGTGGAAAGAAAAGTTTAAAGCAAGTATTTAACACATACGCGAATTTTACTGCACATTAATACGTAAGTTGAGCTTGATAAACCCATTTTTCAGAAAATCATACACCTATGTGAAAATCAAAATTTCATAAAACCAAGTACATATATAAAAAATACAAGCTTTATGCTTTCATTTGAACCTTATGTAAATGAGTTTGTATGATATCCTAAAGGTTAAATGGTAACTTGAAAAAAGTATCAAAAATGGGGAAAAATTCTGATGTAACATATTAAAAAAATATGTGGAAAATTTGAAACTGGAGCTGCGGACTTCTCCACTTGCACACACACTCCTGGGTCATGGGCGTTGCAGCACATGGCACTCTAACCTTTACAGACTCACTGTGGGTTGTGGTGGAGGTAAACAAAAAATGGGGTATTTTTTTAGAGTCAAAAAATGGAGTACGAAGATTGGCAATTTTTCATGCAATCACAGACCCTTGAAATTGAACACTACGTGGTATTTGGATCTCTCTAAGGCTTTACCCAGTGATTTCGACCACCCACCCATCCCCACAACCTTGTAGTAGGGGGTAACTAAAGTAAAACTTACAATTATCAGGACATGTCATTTCTTGAGTAGTGAATGTTATTATTTTATTACTGAAACCTCATAATTGCAAAACACAGTGGTATGCAATCCAAAATAGTTGCTATTTTTCATTTGTGGTGTATTTATGGCCGTTTGAAAAATAACCTGTTCGAATTTTCTTTGACAATTCTCAAAATCATGAGCACTTACTTGGACTCACAAACAGTCGCCACAGACAGGGTAATAATGCCCATGGCAGACAGCCTTCTGGCATTTGGTGCACCGGAAGCGTGTCTTCCTGTCAGTCTGAACAGGGCATTCCCAGCACCGGACAGGTGGACTCCGATTCTTAGCACCCAATGGTGTTCATAATTTTATCAAGTTCTTCATTACTCAAAAAATGGTGGGCCATGATTTCACGGTTCACAAAGAAATACCTGTGTTCTAAGAAATATTCACTTCCTGCAAGGAAGATCACTTTAGAAATTATACTCAAACTACTTGCTGGGTATGACAACTCCTGTGTCATATATGTACGGGAGTACACACGATGGGCGTAATATACCCAAAGGCGCCGATGTGGAAATTTCCTTCAAAGAGAGCAGAGCAACACTACCTCTCCCTACTAGGGCAACACGTGGAAGGAGGGTATCTGGGAGCCCAGCTGTCTCAGACAATAACCCACGCGGTGATCACGTGAACTCGGGTACGCATCAGGTGTGATACACCCGCGAATGAATTAAACAAGCCTTGGATTACAGATTGTATTAGAAATTCAATAAAACGAAGAGGAATGTTAAAGAAGAAATACTTGAAAAAGCCCATCACTTATGAAGAAGAATACAGAAGATATTGAAATGTGCTAAATATGGTAATAAAAATGCAGAATGGTAATACCAGAAAAGAAAACTTACACGTGCAGCTGGTGACAGAAAGGAAACTTGGAAAATCTTTAAAGAGTTAATAAACAGAAACAAGAATAGTTCCAGTGAAACTTATATGGTGGTGACAGGCAGACTACTGAAAAAGCAGTCACAACAAATGCTTTTAATTTTTCTCTTCCGTGCCTGCTGAACTTAATAGGAAATTGCCGAACATGCCAGATAATCCTTTTGAACAGTACTTGCCAAGTGAATCAAAACTACTTTTACACTTGATCATCCTGCTTCTGAAGAAATTAAAAAAAAAAAATGTAAACAGTTTAAAAGATGGAAGCCCAGGTGACGGTGGTTAACCTATGGCAGTACTGCCAAAGAATATTGATTTGCTAAAAGATGTTCTGTGCCATGTTTGCAATTTATTCCTTTCACAGGATATTATTCCAAATATCCACAAGATAACAAAGATAACTGCAATTGCATAAGAATAAAGACCCACAAACTTTAGCAAACTATAGACCAGTTGTGCTGCAAACTGTAAATAGTATAATTATTGAAAAGCTTGTATTTTTGGTTTGCCAAATTATTTTGAGTCAAATGACTTTTTGTATTATAATCAGTACGGCTTTAGGTCCAGCCGTAATACACAGATGTGTGTGGTTAAGCTTTATTCAGCTATTCTACATAATTTAGACCAAGGTAACATGACTTTAAAGGTCTTTTGGGATTTAAGTTGAGCATTTGATTGTGTAAACCATAACATTTTGGAACGCAGATTAAGATGGATAAGGAATACAGAATACAAGTGGCTATGCAGTTACCTTTCTGATCGGTAACAGAATGTGTCACTGAAAGAGCATAAATCTAATTTTCATGTCATAAGTACAGGCGTACCTCAAGGGTCAGTTTTGGGTAGTCTGCTCTTTATACTTTATATGAATGATGTATTCAGTGCTGTTACTAGAGGACAAGTGCTATTGTATGCTGATGACGCTACTTTCTTTTATTTTTCTGGTTTTGATGATATCAAAACCATGGTAAATAATGAGTTGTTTAGACTCACTACATGGTTGTTATCAAATAAATTAACTGTACATGATGTGATGTATGCTTTTTAACTCTCCTCAGGTAGACCTACAGTTTCGCTTACAACTTAGGTGCACTTGGGTCTGTCAGACCTAGCTTTTAAAAAATGCTGTAGTGTCACACATGTTTCATATAATGAATTCCTGAATATCCTACAATGTATTAGGTCTTATCAGTTACAAAATTGTGTGAATAAGTTTTTAATCATTGAACTCCACATATTGAAAAAAAAAAAAAATGCCAAACTATTTTTTTTTTTTTTCAACCCTTACACCGCGGGCTTGTTTTGCTCTGTTTTGCGTGTCCCACGGGCATATTTGGGCTCCGACAGACTCTCAAAAAATATTTGCCAAAAATCAGTTATTAGTCCTAGAATATTAAAATTAAATATGCTTATGGCACATACCTTCAGCTTTCTCCTGGGATGTTTGTTGAGCCTTCGTCGATTACCGTAGGACTCGTGGAGACCTCTGAAGTTGGGTAACGAAGTCTCCGCTTTAAACTTCCCGACAACCCGTAATATGATTACCACAGCCAGATATTATCACTAGAAACACTATTCTATGATTACCAAAGTAGTTTGGGATCCATACTCCAAAAAAAAATCACTGTGAAAGCAATGAAAATTATGAGCGCGTATGACCTTCCCACTTGCGCTAGTTCGCTGTTGGTATTCTGTCATTTATTATTCATAAAACCCCTCACACTTTATATTTCTATTACTATATAACACATATATATCTGCAGTCTTTATCCATAAGTTTCCTTCAGTAGTATTAGTTTATTGTCACTGAAGCCATTCAATTTTTCATTCAGTAAAATACGTAGAGAACCACGGATTCACTTTCACTGTTATAACCTCAAGTATTTGTACTCATATTCTTATATTACTAATTATTTACATTTCTATTTATATTTTCTATTGTATTTTCAATATTTACACCTCTATTTTACTTACACTATGTTATTCACTGTCACTTGCAGTAACATAAAACTATATTACACTGTTCAGTCATATGTACTGTACACCCATTGCTTTCACTTGTTATTTACACCTTATTTACACGTTATTTTCATTTCCCACTTGCACTTTTAGAACTGCTTCTGGCTGTGGTAATCAAAGAAGCAGGTAACACAGAGGGGAACCTGGCACTCAGCACACTGCCAAGAGGTGCGTTTGTGCTCAGGTGTGCATCGGGTGGTATGTGCACACACCAGGCACCTGCGGATCGCAGCTTTCCTCTTGGTTGTGGCAGGCATTTGCACCAGTCTGTGCCGATCCATGTACGCCCTCTGCTCAAGTCTGTCGGGAAGTCTTACTGCATGGCACCTTGGAGCTGCTGGTGTCACCTTACCATATCTTTCAAGCAGCTGCTGAACACAAGTCCTGGCGAACAACCTCAGGGAGATTGACTTGGGTGGCTTGACCTTCATCTTGTACAGGATGAAGGCGTTCAGCATCGTCATGTCTATGAAAAGCAGAAAAACTTTCCTGTACCACCTAGTATTCTTCCTGAGACAGTCGATCTCTCCAGTCATCATGTCAGACTTGTCCACCAGCCGCATGTTGATATTGTAGTCTAAGACAGCATCAGGTTTTCTCACAGGTTCGCCTGTCCTACGGTCGACCTTCCCACTGTCTTACATTTCCCCCTTGTGTACAGTGGTGAGCATGTGCACGACCGTCTTGTCATGCCACCGTATTGCCAGCATCTTCTCCGACTTGCGTAGGTGCACGTCTCCTCACTGCAAGGTTCCTGCCTCTGGGAATTTAGGGAAGTGGGCACGATTACTCTTGACAGTGCTGCAGGAGCCGATGCCGTGCTCTGAAAGGTATTTGGCAAGTTTCGGTGCTGTATAATAGTTGTCTGTATACAGCACATGATTCTCACCAAAATACCTTTCAAGGAGCACTTTCACTACACAGCCTGAGAAGCCAAGGGAGTGTGTTTTATCAAGATCGACAGTGCTGGCTGAATAAATGACGAAGTCAAGGATGCACCCCGTCTTACAGTCACACAGTACAAAGAACTTGATTCCAAAGCGATGGCATTTGCTTGGAATGTACTGCACAAACCTAAGATGTCCTCTTAACAAAACCAAGGATTCGTCAATGACAGCCTTCTGAAAGGGGTGGAAGAATGTCATAAACTTATCCTTCATTCTGCTCAGAATCTCCCGGATCTTCCAGAGTGGGTCGGTTTGGAAAGGTACATCGTTGTTGGCAAAGTGCAGGTTTCCCATGATGTTCCGGAAGCGATCTCTGGCCATGTACTTATTGAAGGTGGGTGAGCATAGTAAGGGGTCCATGGACCAGTATTCTTCCAACTCATGCTTCTTTGAGTGTGGCATGAGAAGCATGAGGGCGAAGAACACATACAGCTCCTGCACTCCCAGCATGGACCACTGTTGCATCTTCGCTGCACCTGTACCACTTGCAGCATGTTGTGATTCATACCTGTTGGTCTCATCACATATGTGCTGCATGACTTCGTCATCGAGGAAGGCCAAAAGGAAGTCCACACACTCAGCATCCTCATCAAGAGTGAAGGCAGGCTGTATTCCTGAGGAACTCTCGTTGAAATGGAGATGTTCAGGGACAAAATTGGACCCTTCCATCCACGCGAAGGCGTCCAGGATTCCCTGTCGTGGCGGTGTAGGGTGGGTGAGGGTGGAGGGTGGCTGTGAGGCAGATTTATCTGGTTCAAGGTCACTCGCACTGATCCTGGGTTGCTGTACAGCACTAGCAGCGCTTACTCTACTGGCAACTCTACTTTTATGGGTCAGGGATTTACCTCTTCCTCTACGGCCTGCCTTCACTGTTGATGCTGGTGGTGACTCCGACGACAAAGACTCCAGAGAAAATTCAGCAGAAGGAGAGGAAGAAATGAGTGAAGTGGGGCTTGGGGAATGGGGAGGTGATTCACCTCGGGACTCATGGCGGGCTGGGTCTCGCGGGACCATTGTTCCGGGGCTAACCCGCCGCCTTTTCATTCCCTTCCCAAATTCCTTCCCTTAACAGCTCCTTTCCCTTGGAGCTAGGGATAACTTGGGACACTGAAGCACTCGTACTAGTAGTTTCTGGCATGATTTCCTCACCCGGCTCATCACACGAATCCCCCAAAGGGTCATAGTCACTATCCATCATTATCATTGATAATTCGGCCAGTTCACGTTCCACAGCAGAGTCACTTAGTCCTTTCCTGCTTCCCCCACGAGTTTTTCTGGGTGTAGAGGTCACGGCGCCCTTTGCAATGGGCACAGAAGCAGCAGAAATGGCGGAGCATGAGTGCGACATGCTTTGACCACAGAGGAGGACAAGGAACTAAATGGCGCAGCTTATCTGAGAAGGCAAGGGTTGACAGTGACAATGGGTCTGACAGCTGCTAACTTACAAGCTAAGAAATTATTGGTAGGAAATCTTGGCAATACATAAAGAAATAGGTAGTTCCAGGTGAATGTAAATATCACTTAGGCCTCTCCCTTCCTTTCTGATATATATTTTTATAACAGGAATAGATTACAAGGCATAATTCAAAGGGGAAATTACCATGGGAATTTAGCGAATGAATGCATGTGAGGTGTTGTTAGGTGATAATTAGCCAATTCCTGGTGTATACCACTATCACTTACCTTATTTTTTTTTTGGTGTATATTATTTTGTATAAGTATAGGGCATAAGGCTTTTTTACGTGTCAAGTGGGGTTGCTGGAGGATCAGTGCCCCTCCCTGTAAAACAATTAACTCTAAGCCCTTGGCCACTCCGTTTGGGATACATGGCGTCTGGCAATGGATGGATGGATGGATGGCTTTTTTCAATGGATGAAATCTGTGGAAAAATCCGGGGAAGATTTGCTTAGCGCAGCGCGGCAGGGCAGGCGATAGAAAAGGGTAAAGGAGGTGAGGTAGGGAGGGGTGAGAGGGTACTGGAGGGGAGGTAGGGAGGGGAGTCAAGAATGGGGGAAAATGGCTAAATTGTCAACAATGGATGGGAGTACAGATGAGATTAGGAGTGCGGACTATTGGTGGACAGCAGCAGTACATGATAAAAATTGATTAGTAGGAAATCTCGAACATACAGAAAAAGTAGGTATTTCCAGGTGAATGTAAATGTCACTTTGGCTTCTCCCTTCCTTTCTTATATAAATTTTTTTTACGAGAATACATTATACAGCATATTTCAAAGGGGAAATTTCCATGGGAAATTAGCGAACGAGTGCACGTGAGGTGTTGTCAGGTGATAATTAGCCAAATCAAGGTGTATAGCACTATCACTTACCTTATTTCTTTTTGGTATATATTATTTTGTATAAGAATAGGGCATAGGGCTTATTTCAATGGATGAAATCAGTGGATAATTCTGGGGGAAATTTGCTTTAGCGCAGCGCGGCCAGGGAGGTGAGAGGACAGGGTAATGGAGGGGAGGTAGGGAGGGGAGTCAGGAACGGGGAAAAATGGCTAAATTGTCGACAATGGATGGGAGTACAGATGAGATTTGGAGTGCTGACTAGTGTTGGACATTGGCAGTAATCATAGATGATACAAGCCACCACTTGTAAGCCCGGGATAATTCAAAATAACAAAGAATCACAAAAGTGACGCCCCGCGGTATGATCCATTGCGCCCGAGCGTCACGAAAGTGACGCCCCGTGGTTAAGGGGTTAATGAGCTTAGCACTTGCATCACAACTTGAGGGAAGGAGGACCCCCACACATGTTCTTGCAAACTCATAGTGAAAAAATTTCCCCCCCTCCTCAGGTACACCTGGGTCTCACAGACCCAACATGCAATTCTGGGTGATATATTGCAAAAACATAGAGAGACACGAAAGTAACCCCCTACACCCTGCGTGGTCACAAAAAGTTAGGAAGTTAATGAGGACAGTGATTCCAGGCACCTATAAGTTACTAATCTGTACTATAAAAAAAATTGCCTGGGCCTGTCAGATCCAGGTGTACCCGAGGAGGGTTAAAAGGAAAATGTTTCTTTCTGATTGGCAGCCAAAGATATTAAATAATTCCAAAATTGAGCAAGTATAGAACTTTAATTTTTTGTGACCAGTAAATTATCACAAACTTGTTTGGAAATATCATGTAAATTGCTTAAGAAGAAAATTGTCTCACTCTGTCATGATTATTTATAGATTATGTGGTAAGCTTACGCAACACGCACTACATCTATAATTTTTTTCACCGATTGTATGGAAATATTTTGTGGACATTTACATACAGAACTGTTCTTCACTCTATTGAATTAATGCAAAAGAAACTTGTATGAGCTAGAAAGCACTCAGACAGCACATACCTCAGCAAATTCCAGACCCGAATCTGCCCCCAAATTTAATCAAGTCTTTCTTGGCCCATGACCCACCCTTCAACAAAATTTCAAGTGAGATCTTATATAGTGTGGGTGTCAGGACTCCGTATAATAATACAACTCATACCATGATAGATGTAGGAATCTACATTATCATAATACAATTCATAAGAGATAGTGTAATAGACAGGAACAACTGTCAAGGTGTGGGAATAGGAAATATGTCAGTAAGAGTTAACCAAAAGAAATGTGTTTGCAATTTCAGTGGGAAAGGATATGTCTGCATTTCTGTAAGGAATGACACACTTGCACTATGTCACTGTAAACGCTACATACACACAAGATTTTTAAAACAATCCCACATGTACAGTACATGTGACACTAGCTCTCCTGTACGAGAAGGAAGGGATCAGAGAGGCAGAAAGGGGCTAACCATAGAACCAAGAGGTTGTGGAGAGAGGAAGATAGAAGAGGGGCAGCGAGAACTTAGGTGGTAAATTATGTTCCTGTGTAATACATATACTGTTCAACTTAAACATTTCCTTGAAGATAATAAACAACGATCAAGACCCTTTATCCATCTTTAACTTCTCCTGTCTTCGAATACACGACAACTAAAACCAAATCTCAAGATTTACATATTATATGGTCAAGATACCACATATCATATTTGGTGGCAGTAACGGATGACCCGATGCCTACAAACCATCATTTCTACAATCAATTAAATGCAATCGAGTACACAGTAAGAAGGCCGAGTTACGAGTGAGGAATAACAAAACATGCAAACGAAAAGCAAGTACACAGCAACAACCACCTGACCCCCACCGCTGTCTCCAGCCACCCCCTACCTCCACTAAGCTGACGCAAGAGGTCAAGATGACTGCAGCAAATACCAAAGCCCACATTCACAACTCATCTTCCTTTCTTCACTCAGGTTACTCACCGGTACTGATTTACTCACCACAGCTACCAGAGGGTGGGAAGTCGACGTCACTGTGCGTGTTTGCTGAGACGCCACGGCGTCAATCAACGTGTGTCTGACACCACACACCTCTCACCCACTGCTCATTACTCATCTTTATTCACACATTCCTACTCATACTCATTTATTTCCAACAACTATTGAGTGGGAATTCGATGTGTATGGTGAGGTTCAACTTTGACTAAACCTGTTGAGCACTACTGTACAATAAGCACTGAGGTCACCAAGCCCTGATAATATTCCAGGAGTAATATCAGCTATCAACACAGCCCTAGAATTACCGAGAGTGAGATCTTCTATCAAAACTGCACTTACCTTCCATGAGTGACATCTTCTATCAACAAGTCTCTCCAAGTGATATCATCTGTATCAAGTGGGTTTGATTATACTTTACTTATTTCTTCCCAGTGCTTTAAATTAGGTACAATCACCTCCTTTACTTTCTTTTATATACTTAATATCTTTCATTTCTTACAACTCATTTACTCATCTATTCAGTTAAGACATAAATACAAGAAGTGTTTCATAACGAAGGGGAGCTGCAAGGCTTGGTGGATGAGTTTGAGAGAGTGTGTAAGAAACGGAATCTAAAGGTGAATGTAGCGAAAAGTAAAATGATGGTCTTTGAGAGAGGTGAAGTTAGTGAATGTACAGCGAGGTTGGATGGTGAGGAATTGGAAAATGTGAGTACGTTTAAGTACTTGGGTAGTGTGATGAGTAAGGATGGAGGTTTGGAGGGTGAAGTGCTCGAAAGGGTACAGCAGGGAAGAAAGGTTGCTGGTTCTTTGAAAGCAGTGATAAGATACAAGGAAGTGAGCATGGAAGTGAAAAAGTTACTACATGACAGTATTGTGATACCAACTCTAACGTACGGAAGTGAAGCTTGGACAGTGTTGGAAGGACACAAGTCAAGACTGAGAGCAGTGGAAATGAGTTATTTAAGAGGAGCCTGTGGAGTCACGTGGAGAGACAGGCTGACGAATGAGGATATAAAGAAGCGTTGTGGTGTTGATGTGGATGTGATAGGAAGCTCTATGAGGAACACACTGAGGTGGTTTGGCCATGTGGAGAGGATGGAGGGTGAAAGACTGATGAAGAGAGTGTATGTGAGTGAGGTGGAGGGGGGGAAGAGGGAGGGGGAGGCTGAGGATGAGATGGAGGGATGGGGTGGAGAGGTATATGAGAGAGGGGGGTGTGAGTTGGGAGCAGGGCAGTGAAATGGCGGGGGACAGGGCGACTTGGAGGCGATTTGTTTGTGGCCACCCCAAACGGGATTGAGGCGTCTGGCAATAGATAGATAGATAGTTTCATAACACCATACCCTAGCAACATTAATTCATTTTAGCTAGGTGATATAATAAGGATATCTTCGTCACCACCCATGTTAGTGACAGATGATACACAGTTAGCAGCCACTACCGATCCACAATTAGAACAACAGGAACACAAGTGCAACACACAAAATTCTCCAAAGGGTAAAGATAAAGAAACAAATATGTCATTTCTAGATGATGATGATGATTATTGGGAAACTCCCTCTGATGTAGTAAGTGAGGACTTTGTCTCTGACTTGCATATCTATGAAAATTTACTTAGCAGAGTTCATCCATCAGGTAAAAGTTATTCCACTATTCCCTCACACAACAATAAACAAGTCCAAGTTAACCTAACAAAGCAACCAGTCAAATGAATAACGCAAGCAATACCACAGATCAAACATCCCCACCTCATGTTTATGATTATCATGAGGATAAAAGCATCCCAAAATTCTCAGGCACAGAAAAAGATCGCATTGATGTAATGTCTTTGATCAACCAATGTGAACAACTCTTTGTAAAGAGGCATGTAATGGATAAATAGGAGAAAATAGCAATTTTTTCCTCCTGGATTAATCAGGAGAGATACCCAGCAGGTGATTTGCTCAGGTCAGATAAGCTTCTTAACCCCTTAACCACAGGGCGTCACCTTCATGACGCTCGGGAGCAAGGGATCATACTGTGGGGCATCACGTTTGTGATTCTGTTATTTTGAATTCGCCCGGGCTTTCAAATGGTGGCTTGTATCATCTATCAGTACTACCAGTGTCCAGCTATACTCAGTTCTGCTAATGTCATCTGTACTCCCATCCACTGTTGACAATTGAGTCATTTTTCTCCTGTCCTTGACTCCCCTCCTTACCTCCCCTCCATTACCCTCTCCTCCCGCCTGACCAGGTGCGCTGTGCTACGCAAATCCTGGACGGATTTTTTCACTCATTTTATCCATTGAAATGTGCCCTATGCCCTATTCTTATACAAAATAATATATAAAAGAAAGAGAAAAGGTAATTGATGCTGCCATACATCTGGAATGGGCTAATTATCACCTGGCAACACCTCACGTGCACTCGTTCGCAAATTTTCCCTGTTTATTTCCCCTTGAAATATGCCGTATGCTGTTCTCATAATAAAAATATATATAAGGAAGGAAGGGAGAAGCCTAAGTGATATTTACATTCACCTGGAACTACCTAGTTTATTATGTATTGTCTAGATTTCCCGCCAATCATTTCATAGCGTATAAATTTGCAGCTGTCACCATGCTGCCATTGTCAACCCTTCACTGCCCCTAGGCCACAGCATTCAGTTTACTGTCGTCTTTCAAGGTAAAACCACGTCGTTTTCACTCCTGTCCAATTCCGCCGCTTTTTACCCCCATGCAAAGGGCCCTGTGACCTCTACCCCTACTACACCTCGTGTGGGAAGCGGTAAACGGCTAAGTGATTCTGCTGTGGAACGTGAACTGGCTAATTTATCAATGATAATGATGGGCAGTGACTACGATCTTTCTGGTGACTAAAACAGTGCAAGTGGATATGTAAATAATGAGTAATAATGTGTAAACAGGAAATGAAAGCAATGAATGTAAATATAACCGAACAGTGGAAAATAGTTTTATAAGTTACTGCAAGTGACAGTGCATAACATAGTGTAAATAAAATGGAAACGTAAATAATGTAAATAAAATAGAGAATATAAATAGAAATGTAAATAAGTAGTAATATAAGAATACCAGTATAAATGCTAGGAGTAATGAAAGTGAAAGTTTCGCTCTAGCATGCATAAATACTGGGAGTAATGAAAGTGAAAGTGACAGCTTTGCTCTTTACGCTAGTTTACAGAACGGGAGTGAAAATAAACTACTAGTACTGAAAGAAACTTATGGATAAATACTGTATATATAAATAAGTGTAATAAAGTACTAGGAATATAAAGTGTGAGTGTGTTTATAAATAATAAATGACAACTCTGCCTCAGAATACCATCGGGGAACGAGCACGGGAGGAAAGCTCGTATGCGCTCGTAATTTACGTTGCTTTCACAGTTTTTTTTTTTTTGGAATATGGATTCCAAACTACTTGAAATTCATAGAATAGTGTTTGTAGTTATAATATCAGGCAGTGGTGACCATATTACAGGGTATCGGGCAGTGTAAAGTGGAGACTTCGTTACTGAACTTCAGAAGTCTCCACAAGTCCTATGGTAGACAACGAAGGCTCAACAAATATCCCAGTAGAAAACTGAAGCTATGTGCCATATGGGTATTTAATTTTAATATTCTAGACTAATAACTGATGTTTGGCAAATATTTTTAAAAAGTCAGTCGGAGAGCGAATATCCCTGCAGGACATGCACGGCACATTCCCAACAACCCCGCAGTTAAGGGGTTAAGGCTAAAACGTATGATGAATTTAAAATAGAATTCCTGAGAAAATTTTCTGCGGGCATAATCCCAGAACTACATAAGATTGTGGATCTTATAAGGGAGCTCACTACAAATCATGTGCTAAGTGAAATAACAGCAGACGTCTCTATGATTAAAAGAGCATTATTAGCTACTTTAGACACTCAAACTGGATAACAGATGGAAAGATGTCACCAGAGCTTGTCGTAGACATCATTGGTTATGTAGCTGCCTTGTGTAAATTACCTGACAAGATCCTCAAAATAGCTAAGATGATTCCTTATACCCCAGGAATGGCATTGCTAGACTTTATGAACGAGGTAGAGATGAATTGTAGCAAAGCATGGGTGACCAAAACACAATCACATTCTACTAGATTGAGGGTGCCAGACACAGTATGAGCTGTGAAAACAGCTACAACTACCCAAAACGAAGAACAAAATTGATCGTGACCCAAAAACAGACAAAACAATAGGTCATTGGACCTATTGTAAGACAATAGAGGAACTAGTTTCTATTTCCAAATCGGGGGAAGGCCAAGTCACGACAAAAAACAATCAATCATAAACAAAAGCAAGTCTATAATTCATGTAGGAGGCATGTTGAGAAGTGAGTGTATCTTGATACTAGCTGTATGTGAGGATCAAAACGTTTCTGTGTTCTTAGACATAGGCTTTCTAGTGAACTTAATAGAACAAGAAGAATTAAATAGAATTTTTAGAAATAAGAAGACAGTAACTTTTCTGGAAGAATCTGATTTAGACTTATATACAGTAGATTGCAAACAATTTGCAGTAAAAGGTATGATACGGTTAAACATCAGTTTCACAGAGACTACAAGATCAATTTCTGCTTTTTTTTTTTTTTAATAATGTTGAAAAGTTAGCAATAAAAGTTGATACGTTACTGGGCTTAAGATCCATGAGAACAGAGAAAATAACTTTACTCCCACAAATGAATGGAATAGACTTTGATAATGAATTCATATAAGAAATACCGGTACCATCATATTTCTCACCGATTAGTAAAACAGAACCAAAAAGAATTGGAAATATTAAAAGCCTAAATATTAAAAGCCTAAACAAAAATGCACAAACAGATGAGTGTATAGATCCATTCATACCACCTCCCCCAGCCTCCTGCACTTGAGACCAAGGTAACAGTACTGACTCATCAGTTTTTCCCGTCCATCTCACCAGTGATTCAGTTATTCCTCCTAACTCATACATGAAACTTACCATAAAGAGTAAATTGAAGGATAGTACTGTTCTTGTCTTGGAAGAATTATGTAAAGTGAAAGGATTGTCAGTAGAAAACGCATTATGTCAGTTGAATAACGATCGGCAAACTCAGGTCCTCCTAATTGATCACATGAATGGGGATTACAGTTGACAAAGGGACTTGTATAGTTAATATTGAAAATGTCCCATTCCTGTGATGGAAGTAACTTTAGCTGGAGTGACAAGTAAGATAAAATCTACGGATAGAGAAAGTATAAAAGAGAATTTAATTCACTCAGGTGAATTTGATGAAGAAACTGATTTGTTAAAACAGTTGCAAAAACATAGGCAAACGGTAGCATTAACTGGAGAACAGTTAGGGTGTACTAACCTGATCTCTCACAAAATTAACGTGCACCCAGACACACAACCCATTTTTGCACCTGCCTATAGAGTCCCACAATCACAACATACACTTGCAAACAGGTATGTCGACAAATTGCTAAAAACTGGCATTATTGAGCCATCAGTCTCCCCGTGGAATGCCCCATTGTTTTCCGTGCCCAAACGAAATGGAGAAATGCATGCAATAGTAGATTACCGTAAATTAAACGATCACACAATCCCAGACCGGTTTCCCATGCCATTGCTAATTGACGTCCTACAAAATATTGGACCAGAAAATAATGTATTTTCCACAATCGATTTGCTTAATTTACAATATGGGACATTGAACTTCTGTTTTTGGCTGTAGTAGTCAGAGTTTATGACAACTGATGACAGTAATAGTTATATGAAGCTGAACTGATATAATAACTGCTTAATAACATTATTTGATGTTGCTGAGTTTTACAGTGTTAGGTGTAGGGCTGTTCTTGTACCAGTCATTGCGTGCCCCTATCTGTGTGAAAATGTTGGTTTGTCACATCGACAGCCGTTGTGGTGGGAGGCAGGGGGGACACATCTCGCAGTGTCTCAGACTATTTAGCATTTACTGGCTGAATAACCGCAAGATGCCTTGGTGTACCGTGTCCAGGGAGGCCATATCCAGAGTGTTAAGAATTTCTCCGTAAGTAGTGTATTCTGTACCGAGTATGATATGGCAGGCTCTTTACTTATCCTTTCTAGCAGTTGCTACTGTGTAGTGTTGATTGATGGGAACCAACTTGGGGAGGCATAGGTGAGTTTAGGGAGTATAAACATGTGGAATATACATTTAAGCTTCCACTGCAGTGTGCCTAGGGATTTGAGCCTTTGCGGCATGTAGAGGCAATAGAAGGCTGACCGGGTGTTGGTGGTGATATGCAGCTTCCAGTTTAATTGTTGTCTAGCATAATTCCCAGGAGTTTAGTTGCCTCCACAGCCTGGAGTGGGTGACCTCCAACTGAGACTGTCGGTGGTGGTACAGGTGTGGTGGATGTGTGGAAATGCATCCCCATGGGTGACGTTGTTGGCTTCGTCTAAGATTGCAGGTTGTCCCAACTGTTGTTGTTGGTGGAGGCAGTCAGGCCCTATGCTGTCCACTGCAACACCCACAGTGGAGTCATCCACGTACTTCCATCAGTGTGGCGTGTCGGCTAGGCAGTCGTTAACGATGATTAGGAAGCATAAAAGCCCCATCCTTGTGCCCTGGGGTACACAACACGTCAGATGCTGGTGTGTGGACACAGCTCCCTGATACCTAATCACCTGCTGCCGACCACTCAGGAAATTTGCCAAGCACGCAACTGAGCCCGGCTTCATCCCAGTACCCAGTGCTTTATTTAGCACTACATTATGGTCCACCAGATCAAAAGCTTTTTTTAACCCCTTAACTGCGGGGATGGCGGGAGTGTGCTGTGCGCGTCCCGCTGAGATTATTGCGCTCCGACTGACTTTTAAAAAATATTTGCCAAAAATCACTTATTAGTCCTAGAATATCATAATAAAATAAGCTTATGGCACATACCTTCAGCTTTCTCCTGGGATGTGTGTTGAGCCTTCATCGACTACCATAGGACTTGTGGAGACTTCTGAACTTGGGTAACGAAGTCTCCACTTTACACTTCCCGATACCCTGTAATATGGTTACCACTGCCTGATAATATAACTACAAGCACTATTCTATGAATTCAAGTAGTTTGGAATCCATAGTCAAAAAAAAAAAAAACACTGTGAAAGCAACGTAAATTATGAGTGCACATGAGCTTTCCACTCACGCTTGTTCCCCAATGGTATTCTGAGGTAGAGCTGTCATTAATTATTCATAAACATATTCACACTTTATATTCCTAGTACTTTATCACACTCATTTATATAAACAATATTTATCCATAAGTTTCTTTCAGTACTAGTAGTTTATTTTCACTCCAGGCATTCAGTTTCTCATTCGTAATATAGTGTAGAGAGCGAAGTTTTCACTTTCACTCATTACTCCAAGTATTTATACACGCTAGAGCGTAGCTTTCACTTTCACTTTCATTACTACAAGTATTTATACTTGTATTCTTATATTACTAACTATTTACATTTCTATTTACATTCTCTATGATATTTACATTATTTACATTTTTATTTTATTTACACTATGTTATGCACTGTCACTTGCAGTAACTTATAAAACTATTTTCCACTGTTCAGTTATATTTACATTCATTGCTTTCACTTGCTATTTACACATTATTTACACATTATTTACATTTCCACTTGCACTGCTTTACAGTCACCAGAAAGATCGTAGTCACTGTCCATCATTATCATTGATAAATTAGCCAGTTCACGTTCCACAGCAGAGTCACTTAGCCATTTACCGCTTCCCACACGAGGTTTACTAGGGGTAGAGGTCACAGGGCCCTTTGCATGGGGGTAAAAAGCGGCGGAATTGGACAGGAGTGAATCCGACGTGGTTTCACCTTGAAAGACGACAGTAAACTGAATGCTGTGGCCTAGGGGCAGGGAAGGGTTGACAATGTCAGCTTCGTGACAGCTGCTACTTTATATGCTATGAAATGATTGGCAGGAAGTCTAGGCAATACATAATAAATTAGGTAGTTCCAGGTGAATGTAAATATCACTTAGGCTTCTCCATTCCTTTCTTATATATATTTTTGTTACAAGAATAGATCATACGGCATATTTCAAGGGGAAATAAACAGGGAAAATTAGCAAATGAGTGCATGTGGGGTGTTGCCAGGTGATAATTATCCCATTCTAGACATATGGCAGTATCAATTACCTTTTCTCTTTCTTTTATATATTATTATGTATAATATATAAAATACATGGCAAGCATTTCAATGGATAAAATGAGTGAAAATATCCGTCCAGGATTTGTGTAGTGTAGTGCAGCTGGTCAGGCGGGAGGAGAGGGTAATGGAGGGGAGGTAAGGAGGGGAGTCAAGGACAAGGGGAAAAATGGCTAAATTGTCAACAGTGGATGGGAGTGCAGATGACATTAGCAGAACTGAGTATAGCTGGATGCTGGTAGTACTGATAGATGATAGAAGCCACCACTTGAAAGCCTGGGCAAATTCAAAATAACACAGAATCACAAAAGTAACGACCTGTGGTATGATCCCTTGCTCCTGAGCGTCACTAAAGTGACGCCCCGCGCTTAAGGGGTTAATGTAAAGATCAAACTACTATATATTTTCACCATTAATCAACACTTACAATGCTTGCCATGTATGAAAAATGTATATTTTCAGCCTTATGGCTGCAATATCAATTAACTCTTTATTATTATTATTATTATTATTATTATTATTACACACACACACACACACACACACACACACACACACAGGGAATCATCAGATGCAGACGTCCGACATCGGTGCTCCGTACCAAACCAACACGGCCAGTGGCATTACCCAAATTAGTATCTTTGTATGAGTCAAACTCTGTACCAGGTTAGACTAAATGATTATTCAGTATTAAAAGGAAAAAAATAATAAGTTTAAACAAGACTTGTTCAAACAGAAAAGAGAACCACGAGGGGAAAAAAAATGCGCTGAGTCAGCTGGGTTTGTTTAGACTACAGCAACGCGGGGAAAGTGTACATGCTCTGTAAGTACATACTCTGTTCTTTTAGTATTGCAAAATGGATACATACTTTAGTAAAACAAATTTGGAAAAGAAAAGGGATAAAAGTAAAAAGCAAAATGACGATTTCTACCAAGAACTGGTTGAAGTGGAGACTCACAATAGACTGGCTGAACGTGTACACAAACTAGAAATGGCTTTCAAAAATGAAATTGATGAAATAAAGAAGCAAATGCACTTGCAAAAGGAAGAGATAGAAAAACTAGGAAGGGAGGCCAATAAGAAAGACACAACCATCAGTGAACTAACAGTGGAATTGAGTATGCTTAGGAAGAAAGTGAGTGAAATGGCAAGTACAGTAGTCAATCACGAGAGTGTTATGGAAGAGTTCAAAAATGATACAGAGACAATTAGGCAAGCAAGTAGTTTTGTGGACCAGAGCAGTGATATTGAGGAGAAGATAACACAGGTGAATGAAGCTGTGCAAAGCTACAAAAATGATGTAGAAACCACGTATGCTGATATGGTGAAAGTAAAAAAAGACTTAGAAACAAGGGTGGAGGAAAAAAAAGCATTAAAAAGGAAATGAAAAGAATAATCCAAAACAATCCAAAGTTAGTCAAAGACTCAGTAGAGATAAACAAATCAATAGTGATCACTGGTATAGAAGAGGAAGAAATAAAAAACAAGATCACAAGAGACAAAAAGGAGATGGCAAATGTAATGAGCTTACTGAAAGAAGTATGAGAGGAAATCTGTAGTAAAGACATAGAGGAACACAAAAGGTTAGGGAAATACGAGAAAAGCAGGACAAGACCTCTAAAGGTGACTTTCCAGAGTGTAAACACTGTGGATGAGATACTAAAAAATGCAAAGAATCTTATGGAAAACGAAGAGTTCAAAAAATGTATGGATAAAAAGATGCCTAACACAAGAGGAACTGGAATTACTGAAAGAGAAAAGGAAGGAAGCAAAAACAAAAAATGAGGGAAGATCAGAAGAGGAGAAGAAGAAATTTTTTTACAAAGTAATAGGATTGCAGGTATGAAAGTGGTACACAAACAGGATGGAAGAAAAAGGAGGAAGGTAGTAGAACCATGTCATGACAAGTATATAAACAAAATGATAAAGTTGATGTACTCAAATGTGGATGGAATGGTATCAAAATTACTAGAGATGAATGATTATGTCAGAGAAAATGAACCACAAATAATATGCCTAACTGAAACAAAATTAACACCAAGGATATCCAATGACATACTAAACTTAGAGGAATACAATATATGGAGAAGAGACAGAAATTTAAAAAAAGGAGGAGGAATTATAATATTAACTAAGAAAAATCTAAAAGTCAAGGAAATAAACCTAGATATACCATCACAAGTAGAACTGATTGCAGTAGAGATCAACACATCTGAAGGTAAAATAATTGTAGCCAATTTGTACATGCCACCGAGATCAAACACATGGGAAAGAGACGAATATGAGGACCTGGCAGAGAGTACAATTCAAAGTATAAGATCATTACTACATAAAATGGAAGAGAAATCGGAGAGAATTATACTAACTGGGGATTTCAATACAAATATAAATTGGAATACTCTAGATATAATTAGCCAAGAAAGCTGTTGGGACCAATAGCTCCTGGATCTAGTACAAGAGTTTTTCCTAACGCAACATGTGAGGGAAACCACCAGAAAAAGAGGACTTGATGTACCTTCAGTGCTATATCTAATATTTACTAGGCAAGAAAATGACATTGACAGTTTAATATATCACCCTCCACTCGGCAAAAGCGATCATGCAGTACTAAATTATAACTTCAGGATAGCATATGACACAGTAAACAGCAATGACAGTTACAAAAAGAGCCTAAACTATAAAAAGGGAAATTATCAAGACCTAAAGAAGTATTTCTTAGAAGTTGATTGGGAAAATGAGCTTAGAGGACAAGATTTAAATGCTGTATACAAAAAATTCTGTGAATTTTATGAAATAGGAGTCCAGAAGTACATCCCACAGCACAAAGTATCAGATAAGAAAATACAGAAATGGTTCAATACAGACTGTAAAAAAATCAAAAGAAAGATGAGATTTGTTGTGGAATAAATACAGAAGACACAATAGTGAAAGGGCATATAATAATTACAAACAGGCAAGAAACGACTATACAAGAATAAGGAGGGAAGCCCAAAAAGAGTTTGAGGAGGATAGAATAAATAAAAGTAGTGATCAACCAAAGCTGTTTTACAGTTATATCAAAAGCAAAACCAAAGTAAAAGATATAATACAATCCATTACGGACGAGGGAATCACATATACGCAAGAGAAAGATATTTGTGAAGCACTAAATAAGAATTTCCAATTAGTTTTTACAGAAGAAAAAAATTTTGAGAGGGACTATGTGGAACACGCATGTCCACACATACTACCAGATATACAAATATCAGAAAAAGTAATACAGGAGGAGTTAAGTAGATTAGACAGAGGAAAAGCAAGTGGTCCTGATGAAATTTCATGTTGGTTATTACAAGAATGTGCAAAGGAGTTAAGTAAACCATTATTTTTAATTTTCAAGAAATCCTTGAGTCAAGGTAAACTACCTGATATTTGGAAAAAAGCAAATATTGTCCCCTTATTCAAGAAAGGAAATAGACAAACTCCACTCAACTACCGACCAGTATCACTGACCAATGTTGTAAGCAAGGTATTAGAAAAGCTTATAAGAAAAGCTTGGGTAAATCATCTAGAAGAACACAGTATGATAACAGAAAGACAGTTTGGTTTCAGAAAAGGAAAATCATGTGTTACTAATCTGTTGAGCTACTATGACAGAGTAACAAACACAATACAGGAAAGGGAAGGATGAGTGGACAGTATCTATTTAGATTTCAAGAAAGCTTTTGACACAGTACCACACCAAAGACTTTTATGGAAACTGTACCATCAAGGAGGAATTCGAGGCAAACTGTTTTGTTGGATGCAAGACTTTCTCATAAAAAGAGAAATGAGGACAGTACTAAGAGGAAACTACTCATAATGGAAAGAAGTGACTAGTGGAGTACCACACGGTTCAGTGCTGGCACCAATCATGTTTTTAGTGTATATAAATGATATAAACAGTAACACTGGAAATGAGAGCTATCTGAATATGTTTGCAGATGATGCAAAATACAAAGGAGAATTACTAGCACAGACTCTTGTAGGGAGCTACAAGAAGAATTAAATAAACTTCATGAATGGAGTAGTACATGGCAAATGGAATTCAATGTGGACAAGTGTCATGTAATCAAGTTTGGTAAAAGTGGAAAAAGACCTGATTGGGATTATAAGTTAGGAAATAAAACCCTATACACATCAGAAAGAGAGAAAGAGCTAGGTGTGATTATCAATAACAGACTATCTCCGGCTGACCACATCAGCGAGAAGGTACGGAACATGTATACACTGCTTGCAAATATGAGAAGAGCATTCACATACATAAATGAAGACATGCTAAGAAGGATAATAACATTCATTAGACCAACCCTGGAATATGCATCAGTAGTCTGGAGTCCTCATCTCAAAAAGCATATAGACAAGATTGAAAAAGTTCAAAGGACCGCTACAAGATGGATACCAAGCTTAAGGTACCTAAGCTACGAAGAAAGACTAAATAAACTGAATCTACCAACACTACATGAGAGAAGGAAAAGAGGTGACATGATAATGCTATATAAGTGCATATCAGGGAAGGAGAAAATAGACATAAATGATTACTTAACAAATGGAGAAGCATCAGCAAGAGGACACTGCAAAAAACTGCATAAGAAGAGAGGTGATAAAGACGTAAGGAAATTCAGTTTCTCAAACAGAGCAATTGATCAATGGAATGCACTACCGAATGAAATAGTGTGTGCCAAAACAATTCACAAATTTAAGGATATGTACGATAAATATGGTTTAAGACACGGAACAGTACGAGCTTGACTCATTCCTGTAAAGATACAATTAGGTAAGAACAATTAGGTAAGAACACACACACACACCAGTGGCATTACCTAAATTAGTATCTTTATACGAGTCAAGGTCTGTACCAGGTTAGACTAAATGATTTTTTATTACTAAAAAAAAGAAAAAAAAAAGAAGTTTAAACAAGACTTGTTCAAACAGAAAAGATAACCGAGTGGTGAAAGAATGCGCTCAGTCAGCTGAGGTTTGTTTAGACTACAACTGCCCCAGGGAATGTACAGTAGGACACATACTTTAGTAAAGCAAATTTGGAAAAGAAAAGGGATAAAGGTAGAAAGCAAGATGATGATTTCTACCAAGAACTGGTCGAAGTGGAGACTCACAATAGACTGGTTGAACGTGTACACAAACTGGAAATGGCTTTCAAAAATGAAATTGATGAAATAAAGAAGCAGATGCACTTGCAAAAGGAAGAAATAGAAAAACTAGGAAGAGAGGCCAACAAGAAAGACACAACCATCAGTGAACTAACAGTGGAATTGAGTACACTCAGGAAGAAAATGAGTGAAATGGCAAGTACAGTAGTCAATCACGGGAGTATTATGGAAGAGTTCAAAAATGATACAGAGACAATCAGGCAAGTAAGCAGTCTGACACACCAGAGCAGTGATATTGAGGAGAAGATAACACAGGTGAATGAAGCTGTGCAAAGCTACAAAAATGATGTGGAAACCACGTATGCTGAAATGGTGAAAGTAAAGAAAGACTTAGAAACAAGGGTAGAGGAAAAAAAAAAAAAGCATTAAAAAGGATGTGAAAAGAATAATCCAAAACAACCCAAAGTTAGTCAGAGATTCAGTAGATATCAACAAATCTATCGTAATCACTGGTATAGAAGAGGAACAAGTAAAAAACAAGATCACAAGAGACAAAAAGGAGATGGCAAATATAATGAGCTTACTGAAAGAAGTATCAGAGGAAATTTGTAGTAAAGATACAGAGGAACACAAAAGGTTAGGGAAATACGAGAAAAGCAAGACAAGACCTTTAAAGGTAACTTTCCAGAGTGTAAACACTGTGGAAGAGATACTAAAAAATGCAAAGAATCTTATGCAAAAAGAGGAGTTCAAAAATGTATGGATAAAATGATGCCTAACACAAGAGGAACTGGAATTACTGAAAGAGAAGAGGGAGGAAGCAAAAACAAAAAATGAGGGAAGATCAGAAGAGAAGAAGAAATTTTTTTACAAAGTAATAGGATTGCAGGTACGAAAGTGGTACACAAACAGGATGGAAGAAAAAGGAGGAAGGTAGTAGAACCTTGTCATGATAAGTATATAAACAAAATGATAAAGTTGATGTACTCAAATGTGGATGGAATGGTATCTAAATTACTAGAGATGAATGATTATGTCAGAGAAAATGAACCACATATAATATGCCTAACTGAAACAAAATTAACACTAAGGATATCCAATGACATACTAAACTTAGAGGAATACAGTATATGGAGAAGAGACAGAAATTTAAAAAAAGGAGGAGGAATTATAATATTAACTAAGAAAAATCTAAAAGTCAATGAAATAAAACTAGATATAGCATCACAAGTAGAACTGATTGCAGTAGAGATCAACACATCTGAAGGGAAAGTAATTGTAGCCAATTTGTACATGCCACCCAGATCAAACACATGGGAAAGAGACGAATATGAGGACCTGGCACAGAGTTCGATTCAGAGTTTGAGATCATTACTACATAAAATGGAAGAGAAATCGGAAAGAATTATACAAACTGGAGATTTTAATACAAATATAAATTGGAATACTCTAGATATAACTAGCCAAGAAAGCTGCTGGGACCAAAAGCTCCTAGATCTCGTGCAAGAGTTTTTCCTAACGCAACATGTGAGGGAAACCACCAGAAAAAGAGGATTCGATGTACATTCAGTGCTAGATCTAATATTTGCTAGGCAAGAAAAAGATATTGACAGTTTAATATATCACCCTCCACTCGGGATAGCATATGACATAGTTAACAGCAATGAAAGTTACAAAAAGAGCCTAAACTATAAAAAAGGAAATTATCAAGACCTAAAGAAGTATTTCTTAGAATTTGATTGGGAAAATGAGCTTAGAGGACAAGATTTAAATGCTGTATACAAAAAATTCTGTGAATTTTAAGAAATAGGAGTCCAGAAGTACATCCCACAGCACAAAGAAGTAGATAAGAAAATACAGAAATAGTTCAATACAGAATATAAAAAAAATCAAAGAAAGAAGAGATTTGTTGTGGAATAGATACAGAAGACACAATAGTGAAAGGGCGTATAATAATTATAAACAGGCAAGAAACGATTATACAAGAATAAGGAGGGAAGCCCAAAAACAGTTTGAGAAGGATATAATAAGTAAAAGTAGTGATCAACCAAAACTATTTTACAGCTACATCAGAAGCAAAACCAAAGTAAAAGATATAATACAATCCATTACGGACAAGGGAATGACCTATACACAAGAGAAAGATATTTGTGAAGCGCTAAATAAGAATTTCCAATTAGTTTTTACAGAAGAAAAAAATTTTGAGAGGGACTATGTGGAACACGCATGTCCACACATACTACCAGATATACAAATATCAGAAAAAATAATACAGGAGGAGTTAAGTAGATTAGACAGAGGAAAAGCAAGTGGTCCTGATGAAATTTCATGTTTGGTGCTACGAGAATGTGCAAAGGAGGTAAGTAAACCATTATTTTTAATTTTCAAGAAATCCTTTAGTCAAGGTAAACTACCTGATATTTGGAAAAAAGCAAATATTGTCCCCTTATTCAAGAAAGGAAATAGACAAACTCCACTCAACTACCGACAAGTATCACTGACCAGTGTTGTAAGCAAGGTATTAGAAAAGCTTATAAGAAAAGCTTGGGTAAATCATCTAGAAGAACACAGTATGATAACAGAAAGACAGTTTGGTTTCAGAAAAGGAAAATCATGTGTTACTAATCTGTTGAGCTACTATGACAGAGTAACAAACACAATACAGGAAAGAGAAGGATGGGTGGACAGTATCTATTTAGATTTCAAGAAAGCATTTGACACAGTACCACACCGAAGACTTTTATGGAAACAGTACCATCAAGGAGGAATTCGAGGCAAACTGTTTTGTTGGATGCAAGACTTTCTCATAAAAAGAGAAATGAGAACAGTACTAAGGGGAAACTACTCATCATGGAAAGAAGTGACTAGTGGAGTACCACAGGATTCAGTGCTGGCACTAATCATGTTTTTAGTGTATATAAATGATATAATCAGTAACACTGGAAATGAGAGCTATCTGCATATGTTTTCAAATGATACAAAAATACAAAGGAGAATTACTAGCACAGACTCTTGTAGGGAGCTACAAGAAGAATTAAATAAACTTCATGAATGGAGTAATACATGGCAAATGGAATTCAATGTGGACAAGTGTCATGTAATCAAGTTTGGTAAAAGTGGAAAAAGACCTGACTGGGATTATAAGTTAGGAAATAAAACCCTATACACATCAGAAAGAGAGAAGGACCTAGGTGTGATTATCAATAACAGACTATCTCCGGCTGACCACATCAGCGAGAAGGTACAGAATATGTATACACTGCTTGCAAATATGAGAACAGTATTCACAGACATAAATGAAGACATGCTAAGAAGGATAATAACATCATTCATTAGACCAACCCTGGAGTATGCATCAGTAGTCTGGAGTCCTCATCTCAAAAAACACAGACAAGATTGAAAAAGTTCAAAGGGCCGCTACAAGATGGATGCCAAACTTAAGGGACCTAAGCTACGAAGAAAGACTAAATAAACTGAATCTACCAACACTACATGAGAGAAGGAAAAGAGGTGACATGATAATGCTATATAAATGCATATCAGGGAAGGAGAAAATAGACATAAATGATTACTTAACATATGGGGAAGCATCAGCAAGAGGACACTGCAAAAAACTGCATAAGAAGAGAGGAGATAAAGACCTAAGGAAATTCAGTTTCCCAAACAGAGCAATTGATCAATGGAATGCACTACCGAATGAAATAGTGTGTGCCAAAACAATTCAAAAATTTAAGGATATGTACGATAAATATGGTTTAAGACACGGGACAGTACGAGCTTGACTCATTCCTGTAAAGATACAATTAAGTAAGAACAATTAGGTAAGAACACATTCTAAGCAACCCTCCTTTATGTCCTGTACCCTTCCAATATGCCCTTCCACCAAGTCCTCCGCTTTATGCTGCAATTCCTTCTGCCACTCCAAGCAACCCTCCAAAATTGACTCATTTACCTTAGCCTTTTGCCTGGTTCCACTGATCCCTCCAGCAACTCAAGATGCCCTTTTCTTATGCTTCTGCATTTTGTACTTCATCTATTTCTTAGTGATAATCATAGTCACATATTTCCGAAAATAATAAAGCCACACACTTTGGAAATTGAGTCGTTGATGTCATTGATCCTAGTCATGATTCCCTCCCGCCATTCCTGAACGTATTGCCTCATGTAGTACAGTCAAGGACAAGTCGTGTTGCTCTTTTGACTGAAGATTAAGTGAAATATGTGAAACATTATGAGAGCTCTGCCACGGTTACATATTTTTGGTCTGCTAGCCTGACTCTCTCACACTTCATATCGGCTGCTGATGGGATGACAGTATAAATCAACCTAGAAAATTCCAAAGCCTCAACATCGATTCGCGAAAACTGCCACGTCCAAGGGACGAAATGTAAACCCTATTTGGTCAGCTGATGATCGCCTGGCCGTTGCATCTTACATCTTGTCACAAAACCAGACGTAGCATATACTGTGCTATGGAGATGGAAAGCAACATGTATCCAACTACTAGGGAGATGGGAAAAGGCAGGATCTACCTTTACTTGAGGGGAGTGAATCCTGAACAGACAGTGAAAACATTCAGTGTAAGCAGAACCATGGGAAGGTGGACTGAGTGATTTTGGGGGGATGGCTCAATAGAGAACGATCATAGTTCAGGTCGCCTTCATGCTACCACAACCCTACAGGACCAGGAAATAGTCACTGCCATGGAAGGCAGGACCTACAAGCAGTGCTTACGTCATAAAAGAGGAGCTATATCCAAAGTGATTCACACGAATAGTTGTGCGTGGACTTCGGACTCCTGGGTTGTGTTCGAACTCCAGTCTGTGGGATTATTTTTGCCACTCATATCAAAACATTTAATCATCATTGTAACTATATCATTAATTAAATACAATAGTTCGGACAATCTTGTTTGATTACACCGACAGATAATGTCAATCACAGGTCATAATTATCAACATTTCAGACTCTGGGTCATCCTCCTTTCAGGACATTGGCGAAATCTTTGTCATTGCACCTGTCATCTCAAAGGCTTTCGATCGAGTCTGTCATAAATCTCTAATTTTCAAACTGCCCCCTTATGGCTTCAATCCTTCTATCTGTGCCTTCACCCCTAGCTTCCTTTCTGGTCGTTCTATATCTGCTGTTGTAGACGGCCACCGTTCTTGTTCCTCAGGGCTATGTCCTATCACCAACTCTCTTCTATTCATCAGTAACCTAAGTTGTACATCTATAGTAACCATATCCACTCATACTCTGATGACTCCACCTAACCCTATCCACTCATACTCTGATGATTCCACACTTCACCTTTCCATTAGCTTCTCTCGGGGTCCCTCTCAGCAGTTCAACAATCAAGGGGAGAGGCTGTGCCAAACCTAATGTCTAACTTGGCTCACATCTCTGATTGGGGAATTCTTGTTGTTTTTAATGCATCAAAAACTCAGTTCTTACATCTTTAAACCCAACAAAATCTTCCACAGGATAATTCTTTGATTTTAAACAATATCCAACTCAATCCTGCATCATCTTTAACCCTTCATTAATCCTGTGGGGTATTCAAACGTGGTTAATCCGGTGGGGTGTTACAACACCCCAGTACAAAAATACATGTAGTGTTACTAACATGTAAATTATATTCATACTGCCGCTTCATCATATCTCTGCAATCACTAATGAAAAGATAGAATGCCTTGTTGGTGGTGTTTATTAATTTATAATAATAACCACAATAAATTACAATATCAGTAAGAAAATAACAATTGGACTATCTCATTTGTCAGGTAAACAAGCACAGGAAAATACATTTCGTGATTGTTAAAATCAGAATAATGATAAACAACATGCAAAAATAGAAAAAAAAGCAAACAATCTATATCACAATATGATCTAAGTGGTTCGTTTGATGGGGTGACTGGACACCCCAGGGGGAGGAAGTGCCCCTCTCTCCCACTACAGCAGAGGCAGGACTAAACCAATCCACATGCTCCCTCCCCTCACTGAATCAGGAGAGTACTGGAATGAAGAGAAATATTCGAATTACAGGCTAGGAAATATGAGCTTTTAAAAAAAT
Source organism: Coenobita brevimanus (assembly GCF_032717465.1). Classification (NCBI taxonomy): domain Eukaryota; kingdom Metazoa; phylum Arthropoda; class Malacostraca; order Decapoda; family Coenobitidae; genus Coenobita; species Coenobita brevimanus. The sequence goes on from NC_137058.1 coordinate 12,657,822, forward strand.
TGGGTGTGTCAAAACACTCCACCTGACTAATGAAGGGTTAAACATACTTGGAGCTTCATTCACTTAGGATTTATCATGGAAAGATCATTACCTGTCTTATAAAACTGCCTCCAAGCAATTAAGTGTGCTAAGCTGACTCTGTGCCTTCTTTTCCCCGCCATAGTTGTTGACTTCAAACACAGGTTTTATTCGTCCCTCTGTAGAATACAACTCACATGTGTCGGGAGACTCTTCACATACAGCTCTTGTCAACAAGGTGGCGTCGAAGGCTTTTCGTCTCATTAACTCTCTTCCTCGTACTTGCTCCCTTCAACCTCTCTCTCTTCGCTACACTGTTGCATTCTTATCCCTTTTCTATCGCTACATCAGTGGTCACTGCTCCTCTTAACTGTGTGCATCCCTCTGCCACTACTGCGGGCATGTAGCACCCGTCTAGGAACAAACTCTCAACCATTTTCTGTCCAGCTCTCTAATGCAAGAGTTAACCGTTACTCCCAATCCTTCTTGTATGCAGCAGGGCAACTCTTTAACTGTCTCCCTTTGTCTGTATTTCCTACTGACTACGATCTCCAGTCTTTCAAACGCAGTTTGTCCAGACATCTCGAAATGAATGGTTCTTGAATTTGGCTCCTTGTTATCTTTTTTTTTTTTTTTTTTTTTTTTTCCTTGGAGGGAATAATCTTGTGAGCTCCTGGCCTTTGGTTCATCCATTCATGCATTAAAAAAAAACTTGAGCTAAGCATAAGTTAAGTAAATAAAGAAGGACAACTGATTTCAGAATAGCTCTTTTGCTGATATAAAAAACACAACGGAAATGGTACATATATATCAAGTATGAGCTCGGATCCACAGCTTCGTCACTTGGATCAAATAGCAACTCATGTCAGCGCTACCAACCTTCCCTATGACACAAAGCAGAGCGCACTAGTACACTGAGCCTCTCAGCGGATGTTTTCACCAAATTTCACGAAACGACTTTTGTCTTTGATTGTACTTCTGAGCTTTGTATTTCTTTGTGGTTCTCGGTGTCACACGCACATAAAAAAACTTCATAATAAAGCTGCATGCTGTGTCCTCGGCCATGGTTCGCATTCCATCTCAATCGACTGAAAGCATCTTTCCTTTCCATACTCTTTTTGTGTGTGCTTCTTATTGCCTTATTATAAAAATAGTTGATCACCTTCTATTGTCACAGTCGACAAGGAAGTATTGGCGAACTTTTGCTCATGGCTGTACATCAATGATTTGTATATTTAAGTGAGTTTTGGTAGGGGACAGGGCGACATGGAGGCGATTTGTTTGCTCCCACCCATTTCGTGACTAAGGAGTCTGACTATAGATAGATCACCAAAAGCCTCGCACTGTGAAAGTCATTAACTGTTTTACAAGGAGCATCATTACCATTTCCTCTCGCCACTTCAGAATATCTGCTTCCGTGTATTCCTTATGCTTTTAAGTCTACTTCGTTTGGTGATGATGATGATGATGATGATGATGATGATGATGATGTATGTAAGGAAAATTACATAAAATTTTGATCAACCTTTCAAGATGATGATGATGATAATGATAATGATGATGGCGAAAACAGTAATGGCGATAATAATGACGGTAACAAAAAAAAAAAGTACCACAAAATGAACAACTGACTACATGGCAGCCAAGTATATTCCTGGAGCCACTGCAATCCGCCGTTCCCTCGTGTACCCGTGCACTCTGGCTAAGATAATTATAGAGAGTCAAAACAGAGCCGTAGTCATGAATCAAGGTCACCGCATTCCAGAAAAGGCAGGTACCTGTATTGTCACCTCTGTGTGTGTGTGTGTGTGTGTGTGTGTGTTTACCAAGCACTCGACTGCGATGATGTCCTTTTAATTCTGTTCATGCTATCGGTAGACGGTTTAATTCGTCTCGGAAGAGAACTCTTGCACTAGCAGTCAAAAATCATATCCGTCTACTTTAGCAGTAAGATTGTATGTGTAGTATCCTTGTTACCTCTCCCGGACGGAGTCCGGCGAGGTCTTGTTTTTGGTCGAGTTTGTTTGTCTCTTTGTCAGTTTGTTACTTTGCACCGAACGGAGTCCCGCGAGATTTTGTTTCTGATCGAGTTTGTTTGTTTGTTAGCAACATTATGGAAAAACGGCTGAAAGAAATACATGAAACTTTCAGGATATGTGGGCATTGGCCTCAAAAGAAAGTGATTAAAATCTGGAGGAAATTGAGTGACCATCATGGAGAAACTCATGCAGTAACCCTTGATATTTCTAAAGCTTTCAACAGAGTGTGACCCCGTTCCCTGCTGTCCAAACTCCCTTGCTATGGACTAGCGTCTTTTGTTCCTCTGCTTTTCTCATGTCTCAGAGACAGAAAAATAAGAGTAAAAGTAGATGATGTATATTCAAGTTTCCACTCAGTTAACACTGGCATGCCATGAGGATCAGTTCTGGCGCCAACCCTATTCCTAGTTCATATTAATGATCTCTTATCTGCCATCCACAATCACATCCATTCATATGCAGTTGGCTCAACACTTCACAGTTCATTCACACTGAAACACCCATTTACACAGTTTAATATCTCTAACTCTCAACTCAGTACAGCCATCTCCATAAATCAAGACTTATGTAAGATCAGTGAATGGAGACAAAATACCCTTGTCTCATTTAATGCTAGTAAAACCAAATATATACAGTTTACTAATATACAGATATTGCCAGATTCGTATATTACCTTCAGTGCTACTAATATTCCCATCTCCAAAAGTATTGAATTTATCAGTGTTTCACTAACAATGCCCTCAGCTGGACCTCTCATGTCAGATCACCTGCTAAAACAGCCTCAAAGAAACTTAGATTATTGTACAGCTTCCGTAACTTCTTCGCTGAGGAGCAGTTAGCTATAATTTATAAGTTATATGTGCTATCAGCTTGAATATTGCTCACTCTTGTGGAATGGATGTGTAGAGGTTGCACTAAAACAGACAAAAATCAGAACAAAGCCATTGGAATGATTTATAACCATGCTATTATAAACAAACTGCCTCCACTACAAGTAAGAAGGAAGGTTACCTCCCTTGCATTGTTTTACTGATACTTTTATGGCAAGTGCTCAGACGAAGTTGCGTCCATTGTGCCACCTCTCTATGCCTTCCCTCGTGCTACACATGTATCTGGCAGTGCTCATGACTGGAATGTCACACAGCCATATTGCAGAACTTCTGCCTATCAGAGTTCTTTTATTCCCCGAACTGCATTTCTCTGGAACTCGCTTCCCTGGAGTTGTTTCCCTCCAAACTTCAACCCACAGCTGTTCAAGTCCAACTGTGACAGATATTTTATGAATGGAGGACGCCAGTAATCTGGTGTATGGATTATTATTATTATTATTATTATTATTTTTTGCTCATTTGTTTCTCCTTCCTCTTTTCTGTTAAAAAAAAAAAAAAAATGAATGGTCAAAATCAAGATCACCGATTTTTAGAGGGCTATAACTTGAAACCACATAAAGATAGAGATATTTACAACTATCAACATACAGTACCTCCCATATGCACTTTTATTTGGCACCAAGACCTTTGACCTTGTGCAACTTTGAGAGGTGAAAAGCAAGGTCACGGATATTCAGAGGATTATAACTGGCTGCAGGTAGATATTTATTATTATCAGCACATAGGAAGTCCCACATGGGCTTTTAATTGGTACTATGATCTTTGACGGTAAGTGACTCTGAAAGGTCATACTCAAGGTCGCGAATATTCAGGGGGCTATAACTCGAACCTTGTTGAAAATAGAGATAATTACTATAATCAAAATATAGAATGTTTCATGTGAACTATCATTTGGCACCATGACCTTTGACCTTCAATGACCCTGAAAGGTCAAATGCAAGATCACGGGTTTTCAGAGGGTGTAACTTAAAAACATTTGCACCATTACCTTAGATTTAATTGTGTACTGGCAATAAATGTCAGTAACGATTAAGTATTTAACAGCAATAAAATAAATGCTAGTCCGGCAAGGTTTGTTGTGCCTGGCACCACATGTTGTTACTGAATGTCTTTAGTCATCTTTGGGTGAGACTTACTTAAGTGAAAGCGTTAACTCCTTCTGTCTGAGAGCGTGATGTTCAAATTTATTCTTGCCACTTGCGAAGATATGATTTAGCTTTGGGGAGACCCCTGACGGTGATGGTGTAATTGAAGGCTATATCTAACCTCTCCAGTTTCTAAAAATCTTTTTAAAGCTGAATAAAGCTGTCTGTAGACAACAAGAATAAAATAAATATGCATCATCAAATGAAAGAAAAGCATTAGGGAGCCGAATGTTTATCTCCCACCAGAATATGCTGTTGGCTAAGTTACAAGCGTGCCCCCCCCCCCCTCAGGGGCCCCGGGGGCTACCACCGGGGAGGGCCCGGGGGTGGCGCCATCCCCGGGGCGGCCGGGGGCGCCCCATATCTTGATACCCTGAAGGTTTCATGTTCATAGCTCAAGCCGTTCATGAGATGTTATGGTGCTAAAAGTGGGCAATAAAGACTTTTTTGACCTTTGGCAGCTTGTTGGTGACCTTGACCCCAACTGCTCATTTTCAAAATCGTCCAAGATTTTGGCCATATTTTGTTATCCTGAAGGTTTCTTGTTGATAGCTCAAGCCGTTCATGAGATATAATGGTGCTAAATGCAGGTGATAAAAAGTAGTTGACCTTTGGCAGCCATTTTGGTAATGCTGACCTTCACTCCGACTGCCCATTATCGAACTCACCCAAGATTATGGCCATATCTTGATACTCTGAAGGTTTCATGCCGACAGCTGAAGCCTTACATGAGATATAATGGGAATACACACACACACACACACACACACACACACACACACACACACAGTGAGAAGGTACGGAACATGTATACACTGCTTGCAAATATGAGAATAGCATTCACATACATTAATGAAGACATGCTGAGATAGATAACATCATTCATCAGACCAATCCTGGAATATGCATCAGTAGTCTGGAATCCTCATCTCAAAAAACAAATAGATAAGACTGAAACAGTTCAAAGGGCCGCTGCAAGATGGGTACCAAGCTTAAGGGATCTAAGTTACGAAGAAAGACTAGAAAAACTGAATATGCCAACACTACAGGAGAGAAGGGAAAGAGGAGACATAATTATGCTATATAAATGCATATCAGGGAAGGAGAAAATAGACATTAATGATTACATAACCTATGGGGATGCATCACCAAGAGGACGCTGCAAAAAACTGCATAAAACGAGCGGCGATAAAGACGTAAAGAAATTTAATTTCCCAAATAGAGCAATTGATCAATGGAATGCACTACCGAATGAAATAGTGTGTGCCAAAACAATTCATAAATTAAAGGATATGTACGATAAATATGGTTTAAGACACGGGACAGTACGAGCTTGACTCATTCCTGTAAAGATACAATTAAGTAAGAACAATGGTAAGATCAAACATAGACGGACAAAAACATCATCGCTCTTCTTGGTAAAGGCGGGCGGTAACTAAAGGCGTTAATGGAATGAAGTTACCGCCTGTGTACCCTCCCCTGACGCACCCACCTCACCAGTTTAGTTCTCTTAATTCACCTTTGTAACTCGCATCTTTGTCTAGCAAAGGAGACGGGAGGGAGGGGGGTTATGGGTTATGGGAATCGGGGTAAAGGAAGGGGTTTGTTGGAAGGTGAGGAATATGGTAGTGGAGGAATGGATAAAGGATAAGAGAGTGAAAGTTTTGGGTGTGGGAATAAAAACGGGAGGGCGTGGGGGTGGGGAGATTAGAGTGAGAGGTGTGGTGTCGGGTGGGTGTATGGAATTTTAGGATGGGGGTTTGGGAGTGTTGTTATGTCAGGAGAGATGGATGGGAGGAAAGAGTAAGGGAGTGGGAGATATGTCAGGAGAGGTGTTCGGTTAAGTGAACGGAGGGATGGGCGTGTGTTAGTGTGTGGGTTGAGGTTTGAAAATAAAAGTGTTGGAATAAGTGTGGTGAAACTGAAAGGCAGTGGAGGGTATGGGGGATGTGAGTTATGAGGGTGGAGTGACAGGTTGTGGGTGATTCGGCCACGAGCACAAAGGCCCCTCAAGTCATTGCTGCTGCAGAAAAAAAAAAAATCGTTTCTGCTTGATCAAACAGTTCTACATCAAAAGCGTCTAACAAACAGCCTTAGTCAGTGCTGTGTTCCGATTCTTTTAATTTCTTCGTCAATGTCTCTGTCCCCTCCCCTCCCCTCTCCTCCCCTCCCCTTTCACTATTCACTCCCACCTTTTGTTCTTTCCTCTACAACCCCAAATTTCCCTCTTCTTTTGACAGCCCATCGTTTTACTCTTCCAGTTTGATCAATTGCTTTCTCATCTTCATATAATTCTAAACATCATACTGTATATTAATTTTCTTTCTCTTTAATCGCTTCCACCTTCCACCAACCGCACCTAGTAGTAGGAGGGGCCATCACCTTCCACTCATTTGCTGTACTGCTGCTTGTTTCTTCCTCAGGTGACTCTTCACTGAATGACGGGCTTAATAGTTTCCTTTAACTCAGGAAGCCATTAACAAAGTTGGGTGATAACACTATAACGTAATAACTGGGTGATGTGGAGCCCACTATGATGCCCCTGATAACTGGATGGAGACTCAAATGAGAGGTCCACCTAGAACCAAAGCTCCACAATCTTCCTATCACCTCGCCACAGCGAAGCGCTGTTTACCACAATGAAACCTACTTTTACTATAGGGGACAACCCTGCAGGGACGATAATTTTCCTGCGGTTGATGAGTCTGGTCGGACAGACATTCCGGAGATGATCCACAGCCACTACTACCACTAACGCCACCTTTCGTCATTTTTCTAAACATTTACATTTTTTTTTCTCCATCACTTCCTCAGTTTCTTCCCTTCCTTCCTCCATCGTCACTCCCTTGTTCAATGACTCCCATCAGTTCGACCCCCCCCCCACCCTCCTAACTCGTGACATTCACTCCACCCCTAGTTACTCCCCTAATTTAATTATCTTCTTCACATCCACCACCTTCCCCATTCGTTTCCCAGTCGTCGTCACTTTTAGTTTATTCTTCGTTACTCATTTATCAGTGTCGTCTCCCACATCCTCCCTCTTCACTTACCCCAGGCATGTCTCATCCCCCTTTGTAGATCCCTCCGCCTCTTTTTTTTTTTCTTTCTTTTTTTTTTCCTTTCCGCTTTTTCTTATCTACCTTCTTATCTTCCTTTCTTTGCTATCACGGTTTTTTGCTTCACTGTCTTTACTTTCTTCCCGTTGCTGGTGAGGGACACCTAAACGCGGTGGCATCTATGTAACCGGGCGGCTCAGCTGCCCGGTTATACTCAAATCCCTCAACTCTCCCTGTCCCTGGAGGTGGGAATGGTGGACTGCAGTGGAAGGGATATTTCAACCTACAGTCCATCGAGTTCACATCCAGAGCCCGGGGCAATAACAGCAGCAGCAGCAGCAGCAGCAGCAGCAGCAACAACAATAGCAGCAGTAACAGCAAGAACAATGACATTTCTCCATCACCAACTATACGACGTCCTTTTTCTTTCTTTTTCTTTCTTTTTTTTTTTTTTTTTTTTTTTTTGGCTGCCTCCCGACATTTTTATAGCTTAGGAGGAACCTGAACAGTAAAGGTATTGGTGGAATCTATATCTAAACCCCTCCAGCAGAAAACTGTTTGTCATGAAGTAGGCTACGTACTGTAATATGGTCTATATACGGCAAGAATACCTGAAATAATGCATAATCGGACTGAAAGGTTAACATGTCTTTCCCTATCCCCGTCTTTCACTTCCATCCTTTGAACTTACCCTTTGTGCACCTATTTCTTCCCTTCAGCTTCTGTCTCGCTCCCTACTCCCATTCCTTGCTGTGTCAATACTTCTGTTCATTTAATGTATTTACTCTGCTCATCATTTTCTTCCTAGCCTTCTGCCTTTCCTTTCTTCACTCTAACTTCCTCCTTTCTTCTCCGTCCTTCCAAATTTACCCTCTCCTCCTCCTTTTCTTTTCCTTGAGCTGTAATTCACCAACCTTACTTTTCTTTTGTCCTTCTATATTTTTACACCACATTTACTTCCTTTCTCCTCGTTTCCAGTTTCCCCACTCTACACAGTACCTCTCTCCTCACATCCCTCTCCGCCAAAATCATTTCTCCATCCTTATTTTTCTTTCTTCATCCCTCCGTGTTATTTACCTATTATCATTCATTTACTTTTCTTTCCTTCATACACGTTCCTCATTTCATCAACCACTTTTAATTACCTCTAGTCCATTTTTTCCATCCATCTCTTCTTCCATTTAAAAATAATTTTCTCTACCTGTACTCCTCCTTTCCCTTTCCACTCACCCACTCCCACCTTCAACATCTCACCTATTCCTTTCACTGGGGAAAGCCAATGTTGCATGGGTCAGCAAATGGGTGTAGATCCTTTGAGAGATTGCGGACGAATCTCCCCCTAAACTAGGTTGGAAGATAACCCATACACTGTAGTCATCGCCGTAGAGTTCAAGTAAATAAAAAAAAATAAAAATTTTAAGTTGTCTACAATTATCCGCAAAATAATTAGTCTCTGCAGAAAAAAGCAGTTGTTTTAGGGACAGGAAAACTGTAGTTGTAGAACATAATACCAAATAAAGCGGACTAGAAAACAAAACTTTTCTTCTAAAGTGGCTGTTAAGAAGTAGGAATGGCAAAAGTGCACAGATAAGAAATGAATAATACAGAGAATCTAGAGAGCATTCAGGATGGAAGGAGATTTGGAAACTTATACCCATTACTACATTCCTTCAGCTACAAGTTTGTGGTTAAATTCTGGAATGAAGTAATAGGTATAAATCTCCAAATCTCCCCCCATCCTGAATTCTCTCTTGTTTCAGTGTGTGTGTGTGTGTGTGTGTGTGTGTGTGTGTGTGTGTGTGTGTGTGTTTCATCTCTTCTCTGTGCAGTTTTGCCATTCCTACTTCTTAGCAAAAATTTTAGAAATTTTTGTTTTCTGATTTATGAACTTTTTGTGGATGTATAATTATACATAAAGCAAGTGTTAGATTTGGATTGTTACATGCATAGCATACTTTAAGACTAAAACGAGGATGAAAAGAAGTGCTTCGGTACGTTCTTTAACTGAAGGCGATCGTTTGTTGTTCGTTTAGAGATTTCCTGCACCTGTAGTGCAGGCCGGGCCATACATTAGCCCGGTCAGTGGGGTGTAGGCTGACTTAAAAAACAGTAACGGGGAAGACAGGCCCTGGGGATTGCCCAGCACACACGCCCTGTCTCCTGGCTGGCTTTGTGGTGTGTGATTGCAGGCGAGCTGTAGCTAACCAATATTGCGTAAAATGGCGTACTTATGGGTGACCGTGATGCGGATTTCAGGCCGCAACTCGCGAACCGTAGCCTGAATGCTTTTCTAATCATGAAAAGAAATATCTATACTTGACAAGCAGCGTTTTGGTAAATAGCACGCTCGCGTACGCCTTTTTGTTTTGTAGTTATGACTAATGAAGAAGACAGAAAGAACAAAAACGATATTTTTGCGGTTCGATTTTGCGACTCCAACAAAAGTTAGCAAGACTTTGAGAGTAGTTTTGCATTTGAATAGCGAAGGTCTTTTAGTTCATAAGCTTAGAACCGGGCTTTGCTACCGTTTTCGAGCAAATGCTCTTATACCCTTTAGTACAGGACGCTATTTTGAACCTGCGCCATTCCAACTTACTGAGTGCTACAGCGCTCCGTGATATTCATTTGATATAGTAAGGTAAGCTTTAAAACGAACATCGGTATTATGTTGAAGTAGTGTTAGGTTTGCCTGCAAGTTACGAACTGTGCTACTTTTTCTTGTCCTCGTGCTGTATATTTTGATATTTTCCATTTGCTTATGTTTGGGCAACTTTTCCCTACCTTCGCCAGATAGTAGGCCCTCTTTTCTCTACATCAAAATGCGTTGTAGTCTCAGAAGTGATGCCCCCGGTAATCAGAATATATGAACGTGAATGAGATCGCATGTACTGCTTGCAGTTGACTGAACCCGAATCCAGTTCTCCAGATAAATTTGGTTCCACCCTCCAACTCGTCCTTGATCATCGAACAGTATAACTGAGGATCTGGGAGTAATGTCAGATATTCAGGATCATGCTCTACAAGAAGATAGAGACTTGGCAAAATCTGTTTATCTGCCTTAACGACCCTCGCGCACTAGATAGGCATTAATTCTAAGTTTTCATCTTCGATCTCATATCGAGTTTCGCCTTTTCCAATCGCTTAACTTATTTTTCCTTCCTATGCTTCCCGCTCGTTTCCTATGCAGTCACCTTTCCCTTCTTCGTAGATTTCACTTCCACTCCCCATCCCTTTATATTCATACTTCTCACCCCTCCAAAACTCCATTTCCTTTCCTTCTTGAATAACTTATTTCACATCAATCTTTCATCCAGTTACATTTATTTTAGTTTCAGTTCTTATTTCGATAATTTAATTTTGCCTACAATCCTCACTTCAGTTTTTATCATTCTATTCTCTTGTCACTTCAGTCTTGCTTCCAGGATTTCCATCATCATCAACGTCATTCGCCTCTCTGTCTGTCTGTCTGTCTGTCTGTCTGTCTGTCTGTCTCTCTCTCTCTCTCTCTCTCTCTCTCTCTCTCTCTCTCTCTCTCTCTCTCTCTCTCTCTCTCTCTCTCTCTCTCTCTCTGTTACCAATACTTCCACAAAAAATACTTATTTCTTTTCCTTCTACCTCGGTTTCTCACTCTGTCTCCACCTGTTATCTCACTTGCCTCTCCCATGTCACTCTCTCTTATTTCCCCCTCACCTCTCTCTCTCTCTCTCTCTCTCTCTCTCTCTCTCTCTCTCTCTCTCTCTCTCTCTCTCTCTCTTTTTCACACTATATTTTTCTCACTTTTAACTCTGGCACTGTGACTTACCTTTTTTCCCTCTTTCACTTTCGGTTTCCCACCTCTTGTCTTACATACCTCCCTCATCCTCACTCCTTCCCTCTCAAACAGTCCCAGCTGACTCCTTCCCTACGGTGACGTTTTATATATGTTCAGTTCTTGCCACCTCCAGACGGCTGTATGAATTTGCAGTAAGACCCTTAGGACTCCCTAAACAGATATTTCCTCATTTACACTTTCAGTACAGTGATGCCATTACAGCTTAATCTTGCTACTATCAGACTGTTTTATTTATCTGAGGAAGTACATCTCGTTGAGGCAGGGTTTCAGTCTCCGCTAACCCATTCAGTAAACAACACCGTATCGTTTTATTCCTCAAGCCGTCAAACGATTTTGTTCTTCAAGTCGGGGAGTCCGTCCTTAACCAAAAGAAATCGCCTGCTGTAGCAGGAGCCTGTGGGATACGGGGTGGTCTATATGTAGCACTGCAGTTAAACTCATCTAACGGTATTTTGTGTCCTGCTGGGACGGCCCAGTCTGCTGGTGTGGGAGTGGGAGGCGGGGCAGTAGGAGTAGTAAATTATAATTGGAGTACAAAGGAGTACAAAGGAAACCAAACAGCAACTGACCTTATGATCCTTTCGAGGCTGTTTGTTACAGAGTAGACTCTGACTACAAGATCTAACTCTGCTTACTGAAGGATAAGGATAGTAAAGCAAGAAGGCTCCCCCCGCCTCCAAACCCTCCAGTTGAAATTGGCAAGAAAAAGTGAGAAAAACCACCATGCAACATGGAAAAACTGACATGGAAATTTCATAGGAAAGACTGAAAAGGAAAAGCTACATTCTATAATACATTATCTATAAGCTACCAGTATGAACAACCTGAAAGAGAAAGTAGTAAAGTACAATGAATACTCGAATAAATAAATAACCAATGCATGTCGCTCTGAACCGGTGCATTAAGTTGATGGGGCGTCTGCGGAAACAGTGTAGAAATTGCACGGTGCACAGTGTGGATGTTCAGGGGTGGTGCGGCAGCCTTGCCTGTGTGCTATTAAGGTAGGCAACAGTCAATCAGGCCCTAGCTCCATTCATTCCACTGAGACAAGGAACTTTCCCATGCGAAACAAGCAAACAAGTCACCTCCAGAAGCAGTGACCCCTGGTACATTTAAAAAAATCCCGATGATGGCCACATAACTAACAGGGACCCTCAGTGATCCACAGCCCATCACAGGTCGAAGGTATGAGTAGTGACCGTTAACTCAGGGCTATCTGTGCATATACTCTATTTGTATTTAATAAATTGATCCCGGCTCTATAAAACTAAAATAAATTAAAATAGAAAATTATACATACACAAGTGTTTCATTCAGGAGTAAACATAATAAGCTGGGGGTTAGATGCCAAATACTTATCCAGGCGACCTTTAAAGGTATATACTGTATTAAACTTTACTACTTTGGAGGGCAATTTATTCCATACATTTACAGCTCTACTGAAGAAAAAATGCTTAGTTTCATGCGACTGGAATCATTTGCCAATTATTTTATGCCCATTGCCTCTAGTGTAATTCAAGTGATCAACTGTGAAGTATTTATTAACAGCCATGTTATCATATCCTTTGAATATCTTGAATACTTGAATTAAGTCTCCTCGTATCCTCCGTTTTCTTAGGGTAAATAGATTCAGGGCTTCTAAACATTCCTCGTACGGTTTATTTCTCAATCTAGGTATCATCTTTGTCATCCTTCGCTGCACTCTTTCAAGCTTTTCCATATCCTTTTTATAGTACGGTGACCAAAACTGAACGCAATACTCCAAGTGCAGGCGTACTAAGGAATTATACAAAGTGAGGACGTTATTATCGGATTTATATTCAAATGCTTCTTCCTATGAATCCAATCAATTTATTGGCTTTTATCACAGCTTCTGTACATTGTTTGCTTGGTTTTAAATCATTTGTTAGTATAACTCCTAAGTCTTTTTCATGGTTTACCCTATCAAGTTGGACATTATTCATGCTATAACTTGCTTTTACATTTTTACTGCCAATGTTTAACACTTTGCATTTATTAATAATGAAATCCATTTGCCAGACTTGGGCCCAGTTAAACAGTTGATCAAGATCTCTCTGAATTGCCTGTCTTTGCAGTGCTGTATCTGGTCTGTTACCTATTTTAGTATCATCAGCAAATTTGGAAATATTACAACACAATCCTTTATCAATATCATTTACATATATTAAGAAAAGAATAGGACCTAATACTGAACCCTGCGGCACTCCACTTGTAGCGTTTATCCAGTCTGACTCTTTTCCATTTATTACAACTCTTTGTTTTCGTCCGGTGAGCCAATCTTCTACCCACCTGAGAACACTGCCGCTGAAACCATGTGCCTTTAGCTTCTAAAGGAGTCTTTTGTGTGGATTTTGTCAAAAGCCTTTTGAAAATCGAGGTAAACCACATCAACAGATTTAGTCTCGTCATACATGTTCAGTATATCATTGAAAAAGTCCAGCAGATTCGTGAGGCAAGAGCGATTATTACGAAAACCATGTTGCGAATCTTTTATGAGATTATTTGTTTCTAAGACTGAGCCATTCCCGTAGCACCCAAAAAATAGCCCGGTGGAACAGAGAGTATGCATAATATACAATCCACCGTGTATAAAAGCACATTATCGGATTTAGGGTGTTCTCTTATCGTATAAGAATAAAAGACATCGCCATTAATTCCTGCAGTAAAATGACGCCCTTTAAATTATACTGTCTACGGCCGAAAAGTTTTTTTTATCTTAACCCATTAGCTCCCAGAGTTCCTATGCGAGGAAATTTGCTGGAAGGGTGCTAGATGTACCAGCCTCCACCTGTCGGCTCATAGTCGCGAAGCTCATAGGTCCCTACCCCAGGGTTCCCCTCTTTATTAAATTTTGAAAATGCCCATTTCCTTCCCATATTTAGGACACTGGGCACTAATGGGTTAAGGAGGAACGGCTATCGTATTAAAGAGATGAGGGTAATGTCCATCATGTCTTTAATTAATAGGATGTCATTACTTTAGCGTATTGTTATGCCGGTAAGACTCATGTTTTTATGTGGAAATGAGAAACATTTTAGATATTTCGGCACGTGCTTTGTATTCTTTCTGCCTCACGGTTGGAATTAGTTCTTGTCATTAAATATAAATACATATTATTAATATAAATGTATTACTGTGTGAGATGTGAGTTCTCTCCTTGGATCTATAATGTGCCGGCAGTGAACCAATGAGAGTGTACCTGATCGTGGAATTTTAGTCAGCCATGACTGACAGATGGAGTGAGTTGTGTTTTTTGCCAGTAAACAGTCAGAGAATCAATGACCAAGTTAGTGAGTCAAACAGAGAGAGTAATCAATGAAGGATGGAGTAGTTGGTGGGTGGGTGCGGGTTTTTCAGAGGGTGGGATGGAGCTTTTTAGAGTTGGGGGGGGGGGAGCCTTCCGAATTTTCTATCCTTGTCTTTAGCTGATAAATTAGTTTTGTTGGTTATAACCTTCCCTATACCAAACTACCAAGAAAGGACCAACAGGTCTGTTGTTGTCTGCTTTCCTTTGTACTCCTTTGTTAAACAGAGAGCCAGTAAATGAGAATTATTCAGCCAGTGAAGGATTGGGAGTGAATGAAGGGCAAAGTTAACGTGGGAGAGGAAAGTCAGTGTTCTGTAAGTGTACCTCAGCTGTACCTAGAAGGAATAAACCTCAGAAGTGTTCATCTGCCTTTGATTAAACGCTTAACCTGCCTACGCGTCATTCTTGACGTATCTACGAACTGCTTAGGGTTGTAACAATTGGTGTAAGGAGTGGAAGGAATCCAAGTGTGTAACAGTTAATGTAAAGAACGGAGATTCGTCGTAAGAGATGGAGATGCCTGGACAGGCTGCCAAAACGGCAAACGTATCTCTGCCTTATTTACTTGCAGTGTTGAGAGCATATTAGGAAGAACAAAATGAAGATATAATCGCCCTGTTAAGAGAAAATCATGAAGAACTAAAGATATACTTGCGATGTTCAAAGCACAGCACGATGAACGAAAGAACTATTATGAAGGAAAAACAGGTTGTAACAAGCATAAAAAGAAATTGTGTACAACAAGGTAAACAGAATAAATGACCAGGTAAGAGGGGTGAGGAAAGAGGATTCAAGTATAGTGGAGATTAAAGTGAGAAGTGAAATACAGGAAGTCCTTGAACAGTGTTTGGATGAGGGTCAGCACCCAGCACATCCCTTAGGTGCCAGTCACAGATGTGTGGAGGGGAATAATGAGACTGGATGCCCTGTGGTCGTTGACACAGGATCAGAGAGGCAGCTGGAGGTGGTGGGTCATAGGCAACGTCCACAGACTTTGCAGCAGCTGTGGAGAGTTACTGGGTCTTGAGGACCAGTGGGAGTCGGGGTGCGCCAAGAAGTTAATGGAGAGATCTTGGCCATGTGCGTTGCTGACATTAGGAACCTCTGGATGTTGGGTTTGGACTACCTGGTGTTCTGCCACTGCCTTTTGACTTTCATTCTATGCTAATTCTGCTAGAAGGAAGGAGTGTTCTGCTGAGGGTGGTGGAACCTGGAAATTTGCTAGAGGTGAGCAGATGGGCTACAGTTATATCCCCTGAACCAGAGAAGCAGCTACCTTACAAAATCTGACGTGCTGCACACTTCCCTGGGATTGGTGGAGCACAGGAGCCATGGCATGATAGAGCAGGGAGTGATGGTGGGAAGAACCTTAACCCTGTCATACACGAGGGTTGGGTAAAAAATTCCAACTGCTCTCACTTTTCCAACACAGGTTGCGTCCAAGTGAAATTCAATCATTTGTAGTTTTTCGACTCAGGTTGCGTCCAACCATATAATAGGTTGTGGTATGTTTTCGGTACGATCTTCGGTTGCATCATTCAACTTTCTCCCCTGCACTTATTTATTATTGTGTTGTTATGAAATTGCTACATGTTATAAATGGATCAATGATCTTCCTACTGAATGAAAAAAAAAGAGAAAAACAATGACCATATTTTAATCATTCAATTATTTATTCCACGTTGATTTCTCACAGATATATATAACTATTTCATCAATGCTTGTTGAGAGAAAATTGCAGAGCATTCAACAAGCACTGATGAAATGTTTTTATATCTAAGATATCAGCGTTGAATAAATGAGTGAACGAAAAAATATGGTAATTAATGTTTTAATTTTTTCCTTCTTTCATTAGGAAGTTCATTTATTCATTAATAACATGTCGTGATTTCATAACAATACAGCTACAAATAAGGGCAGGGGTATTAAATGTTTGGAAACATTTTACGATATTGAGCCAGCCGCTACTAGTGCGGCCAGGTGTGGTCAAAGACCGTAAGACATTTCTGTTCCATAGGCCATAAAAATCTTTCTGTTAGAGGTTGAAGTGCCGTTTCTTTTACGAAATTCATCGCAAATAAATGTCTATAACTTTCTGTCAACAAACACTGAAGAAATGTTTATATATCTGTGAGAAATCAGCATTGAATAAATGAGAGAATAATGAAATATGGTAATTTATTTTCCCCTTTTTTTTTTTGTTCATTAGGAAGACCATTTATTCATTTATAATATGTAACAATTTCATAACAGTGCATTTATAAAGAAGGGAAAGGAACAATGTTGAATGAAAACATTTTCCAATGTCTCGCACATCGCTGAGTGACGGGTGTGTGGCACGTAAGGTCTGGGCCAGTCCATGGGGATCATTCAGTACTCTGAAGTGGTTTAATGCAGGCTGGGCCGAAAGAGTTCGAAAGGGTTAAATGACCCTATAGCAGAAGTATCCCTTGCCATAGGCAGCTTTTCACTTCATCTTAAAAAGATGCATCAGGGCACAGGTCCGGGGTTGTGCCAAGAAGTCGATCAGGAGTCACGAAACAACGTATGCAAGAGAATTACAGTTGAGCTCCAGGAAGAATTACCCGACCATTTGTGGGATCTGATTGTCAGGAGTGCTCAGTGGCTGGAGAAGTTGCAGATGGAGCAGCTGAAAGGGCTCTTGATGAGGTACATTGACATAATTATTTTCCACAGGAGACCTGGGCCTGGGAAGTGCTGTAGGTGTGAAACCGAGGACCTACTGGACACCGTAGATGAAAGTAGGGTCTGGGAGCATGGAGTTATCACTAGGGATTCAGCTATTCATGCCGTGGGACCTAAACAACAGAGGCGAAGGTGACAACTGGTCAGTTTGGATGTTTATTTGTATATACTTGCATACAGGCAGGAATAAATGGTTGTGTCAGTGATGACTCAGTTTTGAGGCAGGAGCAGTGTTATGCTGGTAAGATTAAGGAAGCGTTTTCATCTGGAAATGGGAACATACAGGATATTTCGGCATCTATTTTCTTTTCTTTCTGTCTTACGGTAGGAATAAGTTCTTGTCATTATTGTTCTTGTATATTTGTAAGTTAAGTGTATTATTGTGTGACAAAATGTGAGTTCTTTCCTAGAAACTAGAATGTGCATTATTGCATCAGAAAATGTGAAGTCTTTACTAGGAGATTCTGGACTGCACTAGAGGGGGGAGACAGAGGATGGGGCATATTAAAAGGCCTGCCTGGCTTGCTGGCAGTGTGTCCGACAACTTAATTTTAGTATGCCACGAGTGATAGATGGAGTGAGTTGTGTTTTTTGCGGGTGAACTGCCAGTGAATCAATGACAAAGTTAATAGGCCAAACAGTGAAGGTAATCAGTGAAGGAAGGAGTAGTTAAACAGAGAATCGGTAAGTGAAAGTTAGTCAGCCAGTGGGTGAAGGACAGAGTTAATTCAGGAGAGGAAAGTCAGAGGTTTGCAAGTATACCTCAGCTGTACGTAGAAGGAATAAAACCCAGAAGTGTTCATCTTCCTTTGATTAACCGCCTGACTGTCAACGTGTCATTCTTGACATATCTACGAACCTCCTACGGTAGTAACAATTAGTTTCAAGAGAGGTACGAATCCTAAGGTTTTAACAATTTGTGTCAGGAGTGGAACGTTTACTAAGGTTTTAGCAATTGGTGTCAGGAGTAGAACGTTTACTAAGGTTTTAACAATTTGTGTCAGGAGTGGAACGTTTACTAAGGTTTTAACAATTGGTGTCAGGAGTTGAAGGAATCCTACAGTGTAATAATTGGTGTCAAGAGTGAAACGAATCATTGGTTTGTAACAATATTTGGGCTCAACCCACTCGTGTACCAGACAACCCCGATCAAAATCACCACCTATTGGACTTGTTTCTAACAACCAATTCAGATAATTATAATGTCGAAGTGAAGTCCCCCTCGGATCCTCGGATCATTGTCTGATTCAAGCCACCAGTTTCACACCTACCACACCCTCCTGCTGTGAACCTGTCGTGATGACTATGGTAGGACAAATCTAAACTTGCGGCCAGGGTGTGGCGCGACCCTCTGTACAATGGTGCTATGTTTCTCAAACCCGCGATGTGAAACGGTTGTTATATATGTAAAAAGCATGATAAATACGATAAACACATATGAATATAATGTTAACGTGTGTATTATAATATATGAAAGAACTTATTATGTATGAAATATTTATACGGCAATACAGATACGTGACATAAATATTTTACAGTGTTGCTAAAAAAAAAAAAAGTAGTCACTTTTATTGGCTCTTACCGTATTTCTGGGGTGGGTAATAACGTCACAATTGTGATTATAAGATAATGTGCAGGAATATAAGTAAAAATATGCCAATTTCTTAGTAAAAGAAAAAATAATACATTAAACCCTCGTGAGCGGCAACACTCACACAGACCCAGACTAACCCAGCCAGACCCTCCTCGTGTCACTTTGTGTCCTTACCTCATGAGAGGTGTGAAAATAAAGTCAAATTTACAATATGTACAATATAATGTTAAGGAAAATAACCAAAATGTATCCTAAAACACCATAGATGAGAGAGAGAGAGAGAGAGAGAGAGAGAGAGAGAGAGAGAAGGGGGGGGGAAGAAGACAGGCCAGAGGAGGTGTTGAGGGATGGAGGAAGGGAGGGAAGGAAGGAGGGAGTGATTGAATGAAAAATGATGACGCCGCACCAGCGAGGTCATCTGGCGACATATGCAAAACAATAATTAATATTTTTAAATATAATTAGATATAATAAAAAAAAAATAAAGAAATGAAAGTCACTCATAAAAGAAACAAAATTCCCCAGGGTGACGCACATCTCCCCCAGGAGAGAGAGAGAGAGAGAGGGGGGGGGTGGCATCGCGCTATGGAAAACGTGGCAACATTGTACAGAGCTTCGTGCACCACCCTAGCCGCAAATTTAGATTTGTCCTATTATAAATGGCACTATGACAGGGCAGACTAGGAAGGACTTCAAAATTTTCTCATGGATGTTCCTTGGACCTCCTTTTTCTCCCATGATAGAAATTCCACGTTGGGCCACATACAGGACTTCATTAAAGTCGGCAAGGAATCATTCATTCCCCACCATAGTTATAGAAAAAGCTGTAATTCTCCTAAATGGTTTGACCACAATTGTGCTAGAGCAACAGAACATAAAACAATAGCCTATAACACTTATACAAGGACCAAAACCAAAGAAGCCTTTAACTTTTATAAAAATATCAGAAACCATGCCATAACTATTATCAATCTTTCTAAATCAAACTTTCTACATAGACAAGGTAACAAACTACTAAGCAATCCAAATGATATCAAAATATTCTGGTCAACCCTTAATTAATTTAAAACTAACTTCACTACCACCTCTTCCATTCCACCGTTACAGTCCCCCAATGGAAATCTAGTAAGTGCCCCACGCGGAAAAGCCAACCTTCTTGTTGACATTTTTTCAACAAACTCAACACTAAATTCAGAAAATCATAATATTCCTGTACTTGATTATGATTCCCCACAAATACCTCCTTTCATGATTCACACCAAACACGTACAAGCCGTATTACATAATCTATTAGCAGACAAAGCCACTGGTCCAGATGAAATATCTTCAATAGTACTTAAAAATTGCTCCTCAGTGTTTGCTCCTGTATTAGCAAAATTTTTCCACTTATGCATCCGTACTTCACTTTTTCCAGCCCCTTGGAAAGAAGCAAATATTCATCCTATTCCTAAAAAGGGGGCAACTTCTGATCCATCAAACTATAGACCAATTGCAATAACTTCAGTTCTCGGTAAAGTTTTTGACTCACTAATTAACAAACACATAGTCAAGCATATAGAAATCAGTAAATTGATCAATGATCGGCAGTATGGATTTAGACAGGAACGTTCAACAGTAGATATTCTTTGCCTTCTTACCCATCAGATTAACAAAACAATAGACCAACATGGTGAAACACATACAGTAGCACTTGATATTTCAAAAGCATTTGACAGAGTATGGCACCAGGCCTTATTGTCTAAGGTGTCACACTATGGCCTTGCATCACTGGTTCCTCTAATTTCTTCTTACCTTCATAGTAGAAAAATTCGGGTCATGGTAGATGGAATTTATTCTCAGTTTCATTCCATAAATGCTGGCATACCTCAGGGATCAGTTTTGGCGCCAGCCCTTTTTCTCATTCATATAAATGACCTCCTATCTGTCACGCATAACCCAATACACTCTTATGCTGATGACTCGACCCTTCATAGTTCTTTCACATTTAGTACCTCCTTTACACAATTTGATATTATAAATTCCCAAATAAACACAGCAATTTCTTTGAACCAGGACTTTTCTAAAATTAATCAATGGGGACAAAAAAATTTGGTCTCATTTAATGCTCAGAAAGCTAAATACATTAATTTCTCCAATAGAAAGAATCCCCCAGACTCACACATAATTTTAAATGATGTCAGTATTCCCATATCCACTACAATTGATATCCTAGGTGTTACTCTAAACCCCAGCCTAAGCTGGACAGCTTATGTTAAATCCCTTCCTAAAAATGCTTCTAAAAAACTGGGACTTATGTACACAGAGTTCGTGAGTTCTTCGCTGACGAGCAGATGGCCACAATATACAAAAGTAATGTGCGTTCTCAGATCGAATACCGTTCACCACTGTGGAGTGGATGTGGAGCGGTTGCATTGAGGCAGTTGGACAAAATTCAAAATAAAGCCATTAGATTAATCAATAATCCTGCCATAATGCAGGACCTCCCTCCGTTATCAGTACGTCGAGATGTTGCTTCTTTAGCACTATTTTATCGATATTTTTTGCCGTAAGTGCTCTAACGAACTGGCTTCAATTGTGCCTCCCCTTCACATTTTCTCCCCAAATACTCGGGCAGCTGGGAGCGCCCATGAACTCACACTCTCTCCCTCACAATGTAGAACCTCTGCTTATCAAAATTCATTTATCCCCAGAACTGCTACTCTCTGGAATTCACTTCCTTGGAGTTGCTTCCCACATACATATAATCCTCTCGATTTTAAATCCAATTGTAATGAATATTTTATGAATGGAGGATGCCTTTAGGCACATGGACTTATTTTTTTCCTTTGTTTATCCTTCCTCCATTTATTATTAAAAAAAAAAAAATGAACACAACCTATTAAATTCCATGAAAAATGCATAAATATATATAAATATATATATATATATAAATATATATATATATATAGATAGATAGATATATAGATTTATATATATATATATATATATATATATATATATATATATATATATATATACACACACACAGGGTGTAATGCGACGTATGACAAAAACTTACACCAATGATCTATCATGTAATTTTGAGTATATTTTGTTCTATAAACATATGCTCTCTGCAACCCCAGTTCAGTACCCAGCATTAGGCTTTTTAAGTGTAAAAGCTTCGTGCCTTGCGGGTGCCATTGGGTGAGAGCTTGGCAGGGTGACGGGAGATGAGTATTATTACACCGTACTGTACATGAAAATCCCATATCCTATCGGTACACGCGAGTTTTAAGAAGAAACTTTACGTAGTCTATTGATTCTCTAACATCGTCATGCATTCATGCAATTCTTTTGCACAAATCGACTGTTAATAAGGTTAAAATTCAAATTTTATGGCTTGCAAGGGAGTAGGAAGGGAGGGACGAGAGGCTGGTGTGTTTTATTGCCAGTTATGTAATGTTTAGTTTGTAGGATATTGCTCCCAGCATTATCATAACACCCACAGCTCATTCAGTGAAAAATATTACTGTACTGAGTGACTAGCAGCAATTTCATTCAGGCGTAATAATATTCATTATAGTTTTTCTGCTACAAGTAAACGTGGCACCATTTTTTTTTTTTTTTTCATATGATGTTGACGTGAGAACAGTGACACAGGATTGCTACTGTAACGATTATGCAGCTAGTCCTATTTTTTGCTTCTACCTAGCGCCACCATTTAACATCTGGCAACATGATATCTAGCTACATTCTGGATAGTTTTGTCATTTTTAGGTGATATTCTAGAGATTTTATCGTATTTTCTAGCGATGTTTTGCAGTGTTTACTATCTAGCGACATTCTAGCAAGTTTTCAGGACTAAACTAGCGAGATTGATGATGGGGACTTGGCAACCCTGGGTCCACTACTCCACTGTAGAGATGGAAAACTCGATTCACTTTGGTGACTCGAGTTTTTATGAGTCACTCACCGAAGAGAATCGGGTAGTTGAGTCACTCGATTCACCAAGTCAGTAGCCTGGCTGCAGCAACCGTTACTTCTGCCAGCCGACTAGCCGAGCAAGTCGGTGTTGGGTGAGAGAGCGAAGCTCGCTCGCTCAACACTCGGTTAATTATTGAATGTTGCCAACTCCCTCCTGTTCATTATTGATTAGCGTTTAACTATGGATCTGATGCAAGAAAATTTTAATCATCGGGGTAAAGAATGAAACACCTATATTACATAATTAAAAAAAAAAAAACTTTACTATTCCGTTAAACAAATTGAATAAATGACATATTTAGAGCAAAAACAAACATAATCCATTAAACTGTGGCAGTTAAATTCTATCTTTCTATCTTTTGGCCGACGCCATTATCCTCGATGGGGTTACCAAGACTGAATCGTCTCTAAACCAACCTTTCTCCCGCCAGACATGACCTTCCTCCCACTCAAACCCACTCGCCCTCATATTCCTCCTCACTCCATCCCTCCACCTCATTCTTGGTCTCCCCCTACCACTAATCCCTCACACCTCACTCTCAATCTTTCACTCTCCATACATTTCATATACTCACTTTACATATTAGCATTTAAAAAAACAAGTTCACGGACCTTTATTGCTAGAATAAAACAGAAATGAAAAACACAGCGACCTGTTATTTAAAATCCTTCCCAATTCGTGAGTCACCAGTGACTCGGTGAGCCGGGCCTTGGCCGGGCCCCACCGCATGTGTCCGGGGTGGTCTGAGTCATGTAATTCGAGTTCTACGAAATCTTGTTCACACTCAATAATCGAGGCTGGAACACGCTGCCTGCAAGTGGTCCTGTGCTATGAGTGGTGATGTGTGCTCACACTACTGTTCATACCAGGCAGTGGTGTGAACACTGAGCAATACTTATACCGCGACCGGGTACTTCAAACTCGTGAGTGGTGAGCCGGGTCGGGCCCCGCCACATTTGCCCGGAGCGGCCTGAGTCAGTCGAGTTCTAAAGTTATAAGTCACTCGTGACACTCGTGTCCATAACTCGAGGCTGAAACCCGCAGCCTGCCACGAGCTGAAGGTCTGGTCACTTGGTCAGTGAACAGCCAGTGATGGTGTGGTATGAGTGGTGGTGTGTCCTCATACCAGGCAGTGATAAGAGCAGTGCACATACCACTCTCGTCTCAACCGAAATATAATGTTAGAATATAAACTAATACTAAGTGAACGAGTTAATGAAAACAATGACTCGATACACCCGATTCAGCGAAAGGAATCGTTCGATTTGAACGATTGACTCGCGAGTCTTATATCACTACTCCACTGTCATTTGCACGGGAACATTTGCAGGGGAGGCACACGCTTCATATACTATTCTCCACGTTCAGCTGTTCACTGGGTTCAGCGTCACTTGTTCATGAAACAGCATGCCACGTACGTACAGCAGTGAAGAATATGTAGATATTGTTTTTTTGTTTTTTTATGAATTCTGCAATGGTAATGCCAGTGCTGCAGAGAGGAATAGGTGAAGATACCCAATGGCGCCTCTTTTACTTGCAGCGGAAAAATTGTAAAAAATAATATTCTTCCTGACTTAAAGTGAGGCTAATCTCCCTTTAGAATAACGTTTTTTTTTTTCTTCTTCTTCACTGAATGAGCTGTGGGTGTTATGATAATGCTGGTAGCTGAAGCATGGGATTCTTTGTATATCGAAATTTTTACAGGAAATAATAAACCCATTCCTTTCGGTGTAATATATAGTCCACTCAAGTTAGACAGGGATAACGAAAAACTTTTGAATGGAGAAATAAAATTAGCAACAGAAAACAAAGATGACGTTATTTGAGGGAACTTTAATTATCTGAATATTGATTTGAAAAAAAATGGTGTCCAGACAAAGAAGGGAACAGGTTGTTAGAACAAACAGACGATGCATATTTAAGCCAGGAAGTGAATTAATCGAAGCAAGGTAATAATATACTCGACTTTACCTGGTAACAGACAGTGCTCTAATCAACTTGTGTGATGTTGGTGAAAATCTCATTAACAGCAATCATATCATCAGCCTTGAAATTTACATAAACTGTATGAACAGCGGAAATAACGCCTAAATTTCTTTTTTTTTTTTAATTCGATAATACGAGAAAAGAACTTGCCAACACAAAGTGGATAAAGCTACTGCAGTTGGATAACGTCGAAGAAATGTGGGAAATATTCACTAATCGATTGATGTCTGTCGAAAGAAAAAAATTTACCGAGAATTCCTAGAAATAATACCTACCTTAATAAATCGTCCTGGTTGTCGAAGAATACTGGAAAAATCATTGGTTGCATGGAAAGAGCACATTGCAAATATAATCGTACTGTACATGAAATCACGGTAACTGTAACGAATAATCTATATTACACAGGTAATGTATGAAAATTATTCGGAAAACTAAATGACACTACGAGGCAAAAACATCTCTGAAGCAATGTGAGACCGTAAAATACTTTTTCATTCTGTGAAGAGCGGAAAAAAAAAATGTAAGATGTAGCATAGGCCATCAAACTCGGCAATAGCAACAACAGTGAACGGCTCCTGGTAGTGTTTTCTCAAAAGAAAATAGTGTAAATATTCCTATCCCTCAATCGGGTTTCTCGGCACCAGATGATAAGTTATCAATCAACATATTAACAGGACATGTGTTAAAGTACCTTGAGAAAATCAACCCATATAAATCAACTGGACCAAGTCATATATCTCCTCGCATAGCTTACCGCGTAAATGTTACAGAAAGTTAGCCTCTCTTTTAACTAAAATAATCAATAATTAACTGAATGTAGTGTACCTAGTTAATATATCACTTATCTTTTAAAATGACGCTAAAAACGCACAGCAGATTACCGCCGAATATGCATATTGTCATTACTATGCAAAATTTGGAAAATAAATGTTAGATGCAGTATAACTTTACTCCTTAATAACCATAGTCTTACAGCAGATAATTAATGGGTTTCGTAATAACAGACTTTGCCTAACTAATTTCAGCTTTTTGCAGCCATATGCTATAACCGAAAAGCAAAAATACCCTCATATGTAATTAGATTTCCAAAAAGCGTTTAATGAGGTACCCCATCTAAGAATATTAGAAAAAATAACTGTTCACGGTCTATCTAACAAATTATGTTCATATACTGCTGATTGGTTAAAGAACTGCAAGCAGTGTGTAGTAATGAATGGCGAATCCTCAAATTGGCTAGAAGTAACAAGCGGAATACCTCATGGGTCAGTTCTAGGACCCCTTCTTTTCACTGTTTATATCAATGATCCAGAAAATGGACGTTTTTCAAAGTTATCGAAATTTGTATAATACACGCAGATTGGAGTCAAAGCAATTACGAAAGCAGACTACTGTATGAATCTATGCAAAGCGACGTAGATGAGTTAATGAATTGGAGTGAAAAATGGCAAATGATGGTTAATGTAGATAAATGTAAGGGTTGCACTTTGGCCGCAAAAGCATTAAATATAGTATCGCATGATCAATATCCCATAGAAGAAAGTAAAAGACGAAAAGGATTTAGAAGTTATTTTCAGTAATGACATCAAAATAACAGAACAGTGTGTATCAGCCAATAACAAGGCAAACAAAATCCTTCACCGCAAAGAGGTTTGATCATAAAACGCCCGATGTAATCTCCAAGTTTTATACGTCATTAATCAGACCATGCCTAGACTACTGTGTCCATCAATGGTCCCCAAATTTAGTTATGGACGAAGACAGGTTCAAGTGAATGCAGCACCAAGCCACAAAATGATACCATCGCTGCGAAATTTACCTGGCGAAGACCGAGCATAAAAACTAAATTTTTCTTTAAAAAAAAAAACGACGACTCATAGGAGCTATAATACAAATATCTATAATCCTTAACAAATAAGACTCTGTTAGATATGATGATCTGTTTCAAATACAGAATGATACTGTGACTTGGTATAATAGATAGTAAAAGATGCAACACTATTATAGGGAAAATTAACTTTAATTTTTGCGTAGTGGAGCAACAAAATAGCCTACCAGCAACAGTACTTAGTTCAAAAGCTATTGGTACGTTTAACATTCGGCTAGACAAGTGTTTTGAGACTATGGGCTGTAAATAGCTTAGTATTGTTTATTTCTACGTTGAAGTGTCTGCTGACTACTGCGAGACTTTTGCTCAATAACGGTAACATTCGGCGTTTGGTTTGCCTTTACTGATCTGTTGAACAGAGATTACATAGTGCTTAGTTGTTCCTTTTCTGCATCCAAAAAATTTCCATGTTTGTTCCTTCTAGTAAGGACGATTTTTTTTCCTGCCGCTTTAACAGGATCGTGTGATGGGTGCGGAAGAACCTTCCTCTTTTCCATCCCTTTCTTTTATGCTTTGGTTAGATCTTGCAAAAATTAGCATTTTCTTCAACAGATAACCTCGTCATGGGCCATTAGGACTCCTGTGTACTTACTGAGTGCTCAAATTCTGTTATGTCAACTTCTCCATTAGGTTCTCCCTCATTTTTTCGTTTGTTTCAACAAAATGTTCGTTTTTTGTATACCTCGACTTTCACATATGGTTATCTCTATGAAATTTCTCGCTACTTCTCCCTCAGTCTCTGATAAAGTAGATATTTTTGTCTTTATTTTTTTTATGTCACCTTGTACGTTCTCTCTGTCTCCGTCTCTCCCAGTCTTTCTGTCTGTCTGTCTGTCTGTCTGTCTGTCTGTCTGTCTCTCTCTCTCTCTCTCTCTCTCTCCTCTCGTATTTTTTGGTTATTTCTTTGGCATTCTCTCTCTCTCTCTCTCTCTCTCTCTCTCTCTCTCTCTCTCTCTCTCTCTCTCTCGTATTTTTTGGTTATTTCTTTGGCATTCTCTCTCTCTCTCTCTCTCTCTCTCTCTCTCTCTCTCTCTCTCTCTCTCGTATTTTTTGGTTATTTCTTTGGCATTCTCTCTCTCTCTCTCTCTCTCTCTCTCTCTCTCTCTCTCTCTCTCTCTCTCTCTCTCATTTATATATTTTTTCTTTTCTCTTTCTCCATAGACTCCAGCCATACGTAACACGCACTACTTATAAAGCGGTACTAACCACTCCCATAATACTTTCTTCGAGGCTAGTTTACCCAAGTCCAGAATATCTAAGGGCCTACCTGAAGAAATATGTAAGGGCTGGTGACTGGCCTTGGCCATTATGGCATTAGTTAATCCATTGGTATTCAGCCTTTGTCTCTATCCATCTCTTTCTCTCCTCTGCTAGAACTTTACATCGTCCACTTCATCCCTTATGTTTTTACCCTCCACCTTAAAATCTGAAGAGGGTGTTGTTATCACTGGGATCAATAGGTGTCCGTCCGTAGAGCTGAACGGCAGGGTGGCCGGTCGTAGAGATTTCGTTTCCGGCCAGAACTCAGAAAGTATTTACTATAAAGTCATGGAATTTCACATAGTTATGTGTCTTATAGTGAACTGGTGCCTTTTGATAGATAGAATGCTGTGTCTTGAGTATTCTTTTTTTAAATAATGAAAAAATAAAAAAGAATCGTTTCCGGGTTAGTACTGAGAAACTAATGTAGGTACAGGCTTCAAAGTCTCCAGGAATATATGTGTTAATATGCTTCCTGGTTCCTTTTAGTAGTTAGAATTCCTTGAGACTATATATTCTTATGAAACTGCAAAAACACATACAACATATTATAATGCGTTTTTCTATTAAAACTTGGCAGCTTTTACACCTAGGAGGCAGAAATTGTACATGCTAAACGATTACATGAATATCAAATTATGTACAAAGTTTCATGACTGTACCTATCATGTAATTATAAAAAATGACTGCCTAAATGAAAAGAGCATGAGTCATAATTTCATTAAATCAGCTCATAAGTTCATAATTACCACGATTAACTACTGAAATTTTTAAGTTTTGATGTCTCTGTGCTATACATAAGGGAGCGAGGGAGTTGTGAGGGCTGTTATGCGTTTAGTTAGGTATGCAGGGAGGTGGGGGTATGTGCTTGGTCACTGGTCAGGTGGTGGTTATAACAGCTTAGAATTGCCCATGCTTTTCTACTTCCAATCCATCTTCTCCTTCCTTCTCTGATGTCTTCTACTTTACTTCCATTCTTCTTATTCCTTTCCCCCCCTCATCCCTTCCTAATTCCATTGCTTTCTCCTCTCATTCATTCCTTTTCCTTCTCTTTCATATCTTATCCCTGTTTTTTTCCACTTCTTGCTCCTCCCGTTTCCCACTTCCGTTCATTTAAACTTTCTCTTCCCTCTAAGATCACTTTTTCTTTCCTCTCCTTTCATTCTTTCCAGCTTCCTTTCACTTCCTTCTCTTTTTAATCATTACATCCTCCTCCTCCTCCTCCTCCCCCTCCTCTTCTTCTTCATCATCATCATCATCATCATCATCTTTTTTTTCTCCTTTATTTTTTCTTCTTCTTCTTCCTCCTCCTCCTCCTGGTCCCTATCCTCCTGTTCCTCCCCTCTTGCCTATTCCAACTTTCCCGCCTCATATTCTCCCTCTGTCTCATTCTCTTCCCATTTTGTTTACTCGTTCTCCCAGTCCTCCTCTTCTCATTTTATCCTCTTTTTCCTCCTCTACGGCTTTCCTTTTTTTCTCTTTGGATCTCCTCTCTCCCCCCTTTCCTCTCTATTCTTGTCCCTTCTCCCCCTCGCCCATCTTGGTCACATGATCACAGGGATGGAAGACGATCGAAGGCTAGGGGAAGGAGATTAAGAGAAAGCGTATGGGGGGAGAGGAATAGAGGGGAATAGGATACGAGAGAGTTAGAGGGGCGGAGAAGGGATGAGGAAAGGTGAGGAGGAGAGAGAAGACTGGCGATATGGAGAGAGCGGCAAAGGGGTTGCCAAACAGGCTCTAGATGTAGTCATATGGTTAACATCCATGACAAAATGAGTTCAAATATTCATTATGGTCTTGGAAATGGTATGACACATGCAAAACATCTTTGCACAACCCACCAGAGTTGCGGGGTTAATGTGGTCAGAAATTTCCTATTTGGCGGAAAACTGCCAACTATAGAAGCAGGACACGTTTTTTTTTTTTTTTTTTCAAAGCTTGAACAAGTTGCCAGTTAGTCCAATATACCATAATTTCAGCGTTACATGCTCCTGTCGATTATACTCTTCATCTTTGTTTCTCTTCCCTTAGCCACTGCAAGTCTTATACTAGATTTTAGCATTAAATAGGCCTACTGTTTTTTCTCGTCAGCTCTGAGTCTTTACTGGGTGCTAACACCACGGTGAATGGATCAGGAAGTGTATGAATTTTGTTCATAGTGGTTAGCCAATTGTTCCTTTGTCTCTGGGCTGAACTTAGGAGGTGGGGATGAGACATGACAGAGAGCCTAATAACCTTAAAAAACTGTGACATGCTGCTTCTGCGACATATTTTGTGGTACGTTGTTAAATATCTTGTTCATATGAGGAAAG
Source organism: Coenobita brevimanus (assembly GCF_032717465.1). Lineage (NCBI taxonomy): Eukaryota > Metazoa > Arthropoda > Malacostraca > Decapoda > Coenobitidae > Coenobita > Coenobita brevimanus. The sequence goes on from NC_137058.1 coordinate 12,687,840, forward strand.
TTGCATGCCCCAAGGACTGACTCGTATGAGGTAAACGGCATGCCACTTGTCAAAATTGTGGTGAGAAAGAAGGGATTCGATTTGACAACAATCATTAAAAGGTCAAGGACGCAGGGCAAAATCAAATGATCTGTCTGTAAACCATCTGACAGATGAGGGTTGCAGTCTTCGAGTGTTCCTTCTTGTTACCATTTATATTCAATAAAGGAAGAGCTATTGGCATTTGAATATGTTTTAGAACGTCAGTTTGAGAATAGTGATATGTACTTTAAAACTTGAATATATTAGGCCTTTAGTATCACAGGTGCAAATCAGATAGAAGTTAGCTTTTATACAACAGAGGTTTATGTTTGTACTTGTTATGCACCGTATTCTGGTTCCCGACTTCTTGGTTCCAGACACGGTGCGATTCTGGGTTCTTTATTCCCGACCGGGTCAGTATGAGCAAGGAAGGAAAACGCAGACACCATGGGTCAAAGGCACACTTAAACAAATACACACACTGTTCCACGATCAAAACAGAGGAGTTACAATGACTGAAAATAGGGTTTACAACAATGGCTCTCTACCTAGCTCAGCAAGTCTGACCTTTCCACGGAGTTGTACCTTTATGATATGAGGTTATACCCACACAGTGTCACAGGTAATGTTTCACAGCTATGTCAGGCAAGTGAAGTGCAATATACATAGACAACACAGTTCAGTATATCCTATGTGCCACGTCAGACAATATACATCCAGTTCCTTAATTTTAGGTATCTGCGTGACATGCACGAGGTCCTAGCTAGCATAATATATACGCGTGACATGGACGATGCTTTAGCTAGCCTTAGTTTAAATACACGTTACATGGGTCGAAAATATATAACGCCTTATGCTAGTCACCGGGAGGGGGGGTTAATGATTCTAGGGAGGGTAGGTTCCATGAGGACGGGGATAGGGGGGAGGGGTGCATGACACGTATGAAGGTATATATCCTGACCCTTAGTTTAGGTAGGCGTGGGACATGTGCGAGGCCCTAGCTAATATGATATATCCTCGTGCCATGGATGAAGCCCTAGCTAACAGTCCATACACACTCTACACAGGATGGGTATATATAATGTCTTACTCGGACCACCAAAGGGGGGGGGGCAATGAGTCTAGGGAGAGTAGATTCACGTGGGAGCGGGAGTTGAGGGCCCGGGGAGGGAAGGGAGGACACACAGGTGAATATTACACTGACGTCTGTTGTTCTGTGGGGGCAACACTGGGGAGGGTTCGTCACTGTAGGGAAATCGGTCCATATAAGGGGATGTTGAGCACTCCACCTAATAGCGTTATGAGTACAGTTACCTCTCAACTAACACGAGTTTAAAAAACGCGTTTTCGTTTAACACGAGGAAATATTTAAGGAGTTATGTTTAACTAACAAGGGCTTCTCGATTTAACGCGACTTTACACGTACGTGATGGTTTCAAATTAGCCGCGTGCGCCTTGGACAGTCCCAAGCTGATAGACCATGTGTGGCAGTTTATGCATAAATACAATTTTTTATTTGTCTGTTGCTTAAACTGGTTTCATTTGAACTATAATATTCGAAAATGAAGTTTGGCCCCATTTTGAGCAATTTGGCTCATTTTCGGACAAAATTTGGCCAGGAAAGTGATGGTAGATCTAAATTGTTACAACGTGATGCTGCAGAACAGAAAGAAGAAAACCACTCAGACCGAGATAGAGCAGTTCTTTATGAAGAAGACAGAAAACTTAAGGGAGTTATCATCATCACCAGTAGCACGGGAGTCAGAGGAGGGGGAAGAGGAAAGAACAGCAGAGCGAGGAGGGACAACAAATTTAGGGTGAGGAGCGGCGGGAGGTGGGGTAGAGGGGTAAGGAGGGACAGCAGCAGACGACGTACAGATGAAGTTAGGCCGTGTGTGTTGTTATTGTTTGTGACCTACTTACTGTAATGAAAATGTTGCTTTTACTGTAGTGTTTTTAAGACCTACTAATGCATTAATAATGTTGAGGAACTTTCACAATGCCGTGAATGAAGCAGAATTGAAAGAGAATCCACGTAAAAAACGAAAACAGTATGTATTTGGGGAGAAGTAAACAATGCTTCGGCCCAACTAGGGCTCAAATGTTGTTTATTTCTCCCCAGATATACTGTTTTTGTTTTTTACGTAGACTTTCCTTCAAATTAATATTGTTGCTTTTAAGCAGCATAGCTCCCCAAATGGGTAGACTTTCCCAGAGTCCAGGAACATAACCCGCAATATTACCATTGTTTCTTATGGGAAAATTATGCTTAAAAAACGCGTTTTTAACTAACACGACCTCTCCAGGAACCTAACCCTTGCGTTATTTGAGAGCTTACTGTAATAGAGTTCACTATGGTACACAGGGGGGGGGGGAATCACACTGTGGGAAGTTGGTCAATACTGGGGAAACGGCTGCAATGACATGAGGGGGAGGGAGTGACACTGGGGGAGGGATCTGGCTGCGCTGGGGAAGTACATAAACAGAAAGTCTATTACTCATGATACTGGTGGTGGGGAGGACAGAGCCCACGGGATGTCAGGGACTACGCTGAGAGCTTCAGGTGTCGACCGGGCTTGGGAGGTGGGCTGCCCGGCGAGTAGTACAGGGGCAGATGGTCCTTGGGGTCGCCACTAGTCCTCAAGGATTGGGCGGGTGGTGTAGTGGGCATCTCCCTAGCCGCTTCGGCCCGGCAGGAGGTTGGGCTCTCTGGGCTAGGGCCGGAGAGGTCCAGGAGGCGCACTGCGTGGCGCCGGCCCTTAGTCATTGTTGGGGTACATGAAGAGGATCAGGAGAGGCCAGGGGCTGAAGATGGGCATGGGGAGGGTGGCGCCCTGGGTGGGCCACTGATGCGTCCTGGGGAGGTGGCCATCAGGGAGGGGCTGCAGCCGCTGCCGTGGGGCGAGACTTGGCTGCTACGACAGGCACCAAGGGAGCCCTGCCAGATCCGGGAGCTGCGGTCTCACCATTGGGAGGTGGCCACCAGGGATGAGCTGTTGCCTCTCACCCGGGGGTAGTCCGGCAACGCTGTGGGCTGCAAGGACAGGACACCGACCTTCGGAGATGTCACTCCCTCTCTGCTTTCTGGTGGGGTCCCTGAAAAGGAGCTGGAGTCGCCCTCTCGTGTCAAGGGGCTTCGGTAGGGGCACCTCACTTTGCCTCCAGAGTGGCGGTCGGGGCAGGAGGCGCCTTCCTCTGCAGGAGCCTGGGTATGTTCCGAGGGAGAACAGCTGGGGGCTGATCCTACAGATACTACAGACCCTGTCGGCGGGGAGTAGGCACCCGATGGATACGCCCAGCTATTGCCACAGCTCTGACGGAGGCTGCACTCCAGCTCTAGTTCTGGAGGCAGGGAGAAGGTGCCTGATGGATATGCCCGGCTATGGTCATAGCACCCACGGCGACTGCTCTCCGACCTTTGGGTCTGTGGCTCCTGCCCTGGAGACAGCACTGGTGGACGGCGATGTCTCGTACGCTGCTCCTTACTGGAGGTAGCAGCCCTTGAGGCTCCTCCTGAGTCCTCTTTCAAACAGGAGGCCGATCCAGGGGACTCGGCGTCCGAGGGTCTGCTTGGGAGCTTGTTAGTACAAGTCCCACCCCGATTCTGGTGAGCATTCCCTTCCCCGGAGTGTAGTGTGCTTTTCTTGCGTGCAGTCTGGAGATCTGGCTGCGGAGAAGAGGGGTGTTGGGGTGCAGGGGACATAGGACACTCTCACGTGGAAGGTATGACAGGTGAGCCAGCCTCCTTGTCATCTAGTGGGGTGGGTATCGCCCCCTGTACTCTCCTCCTGGGGTGGTGGTGTCTGGCTTACCCCGCGGCGGGGGTATTTCAGTACTCTATTCCTGTACATCTAGTTAATCGTACTCTATGTACCTCAGTTAACCAGTTTGGTCTACAAGTTCATACAGAATGTAGCTTGCTCATCTTGATGCAATACTGAACCCAGAAGTCGGTAGTTTGCTGGTTTGGCCTGACTCCAACATCAAGTCAGAACTTCCTGGCTGGAAAATGGCTAAGACACAGAGCAGGCAAAAGCATATAAATTTTCAGTCTTCTATAACATGAGCATTTGATGACTCCTCGAAGATTGATGGGGAAAACTAAAATAAATGATACCCTGCTATACTCTCAGACACACATGTAACTCGTGTAATGATACCAATTCACTAGTTGATCAGTTATAATTTCTTTGACACAAACGCCTTACCCATCAATACCTACAATTCAAGAGACCTCTCTAGGGCAAATAATACTGTCTGTCATAACACACACACACACACACACACACACACACACACACACACACATACATATATATATATATATATGGAGCCTCTGTGGTACAGTGGTAGAGTGTGCGTCTCGCATGCTGGTGAGCGCGGGTTCGCCTCCTGCCAGAGTTGTAAAAAAAAAACTTTGGGAAGCATTCACAGAGCCACTGACCACTTTGGCGGACACAAGGGGTGCTGTGGTTGAATCAGTGTCACATACTAGTATGCTTGCACCCAGTCGGCTTAACCCGTCACGTCCCGACCACTTTCGCACCTCCGACACCCCCCAGTCCCGACCATTTTTGGAAAAAAAATTTTTTGGCTAAAACCTCCACTTTTGGTGAGAAACATCGAAAATTCATAGAGAAATCGCTCACCTGAGGTTTAAAATACTTGATACAGGTAGGAGTACCTCCTTACCTTACAGGGTTTTCTATCAAGCTGGCTGCAAAAAAAGCGAGTTCTGTGGGAGGATAACTATTCCACACCACTCCTAAACAGTATTTATTTATTTATTTGGTACGAATTTATATGTAGTATGAGAGTATATCGGTTTTCAAACAGTAATATAGGCATTATAAGCATTGTTTCACTCACTAACTCATCACCATTCCTGACCTTCTTTTGCCACATTACCTGATCATCATTTCTGACTGTTTCTTCCTCTAATGCTATGTAAACTTTGTCCTCCACATTGTCATCAATTGGGGAATCACTCTGGCCCTGAATGTCTTTATTGGCCAGGTCATTGGTAACAGGTGAATTGCTGAGACAGTGGCGTGCGGGGGGGGGGGAGGTTATGCGGTGTAAGGCATTGTCCCTGCTTGGCATCTTGTAGAGGAATAGAGGAAGGTGTCCCGTGTATACGTACAAAAAATCACGCGCAAAAATTGAAAATTGTGCAAATTAGGGACCTTGCAATTGCAAAACGTACCAGTATGTCGACGGGACTGGCAAATGCAAAATGTTGCAATGTACCCATACGTTGATGGGACATCTTGGGTTAAGGCGGGCCGATTACACTTGGTTCACAGACTACACACACATCCAAAGCCACTACAACACTACAATCACACTCACAAGCACTTCTCACCCTACATACAGTCTCTACCAGACAGCCTAAGCCACTGGGTAGAGATACATTGGCTATATCGTCCCTGCTTTGGTAGGGATAGGCCGGTCGTGCAGTGGACCTCAACGGCTGATGATGATGATATATATATATATATATATATATATATATATATATATATATATATATATAGATAGATAGATATATCAGAAATTATCATCCTCAATGGGAGTTAATGTTGTTTCTATTCTTTTCCCAAAGAGAGGTCTTATCAGTGCTAAACAATATCTTTTAGCAGCAACTGTTATGTGTACAATCACGTCATTACAATGCATGGATAATTCTTTGCTGGAGCGAGCGAAGCAAGCAGCGGTGGCTACGTACTTTTATGGTCAGTCTCCTATCCATGGACAAATTTCCATTGTATTCCTTCATTGTTTCAGTTATATCTAGTATAATCATCAGCAGGTAGAAATTCTATCTCGTTATATGAGGTTGTAAAGATTCAGGGTAAATAGTGTAAAAAAACGGTAAATATGGGATAAAATTCTTATTAATGGACTAGTTTCGCTCAGATCTGAATTGGAGCTCCCCTTTGAGCTTGGCGCATGTAAAATGTCAAGATTCAAATATTCAGGCTACCAGGTAGCCCTATAAGCTGAACATTTTTTGGAAGTTTGCAATGGGAAACTGGTAAAAGTGAGGGGAAAAAAGTTATGGACTTAGTTTGCCTATAATTTAACTGGAGATTCCTTTAACCGTGGCACGTATGGGGAAATGTCAGGCCAAAAGGTGGCGCTACAAGCTGTGATATTTTGAAAGTTTGCAAACATTCTGGAAAAAAAAAATATCAGTAAAAGTGGGATAATATCCTTATTTATGGACCAATTTTGCTCATATTTTAGGTGGCGATTCCTGTGAGCTTAGCACTTAAGGAAAAATGCCAAAAGTGAAAAATTCAGTTCACCATGGAGTGCAATAAGCCGATATATTTTGAAAGTTTGCAAGCATTTTGGAAAAAACGGTGAAAGAGGGATAAAATAATTATTTATGGATTAATTTTGATTTGATTTTAACTGGAGTTTCCTCTGAGTCTGGCACATATGGGATCACGTGAAGGGGTCCACAGGGTGGGACGCTGGTCACCGGAGCGAGGTGGCCACCATCTTAACAACTTCAAACACATACAGTACAGTACGCGATTCAAGACAAGATGGTCACCTCACTCCGGTGACCAGCGTTGCACCCCGTGGACCCCTTCACTTGATGATATGAAAGATACACCAAACCATTTAATTTCCTAAACAAACATTTAGTTATTGATTTTTATCAGAGTGCTCATAATAATATATCTAAAACCATGAACCATTTTGTGTAATGACTTACACCTGTTATCCTTGAAAAGGGATTATATTAACATTCTCTCTCTCTCTCTCTCTAACATGTACACGAATTTGTGTATTTATGAGGAAATGTTCGTACTCGAGATGAAATAAGGTCTTTGTCCGGAGGTTGCAGCAATGAATCACATATGATGGGTAGTTGCGAGGGAAAGCGAATGGGAAGAGGAGAGTGATGGGAAGGCGAAGAATGGAGGAAAAAAGGAAGAAGAGTGGAGAGAAAAGGACAAGAAAGAGGAAACAGAGTGAGGATGTAGGAGAAAAAAGTCAAATAAGATAATGGTGACATACAGCAAGAGGAAAGGATGGTTTTATAACAGAAGAAAAAAAAAATGTATGGAGGAGAGAGAGAAAGTAAGAGAGGGGAATAATTCTAACAGACTGATAAAGAAGACTTTAATATGAGAAAGAACGTGAGTAAGAAGTGGGATTTTGAGTACAGCAAGATTAGTTGCTTGTGGACGAGATGTGATAGGGAAGAGGGATTCAGAAAAGAGGAAACGGAGAGGATGATGATGCATGACAGAGAAGAAAATAAATGGAAAATTATTTGTTTAACATGTGTACAGGGATATTAATAGTGTATGGAGGGAAAATAAATAAGTGAGGGTAAAAGGACATTCAGAATGAAATGAGGTCTTTTGTTAGTTAAGCATTATAGGAAATATTAAAAATAGCTAGGAAAAAGAAGCATTACGTTGGAAGAAATGGGTAAGAGATTAAATAACAAAGAGAATGATGAAGAGTGTAAAGGGGTGTGAAATATTTAAAGAGAAATGAAGAAACACAATAAATTAGAGGTGAAAGTTTAATACAGACAAACAAATGGGGAAATAAAATAACGGGGTAAAAAGAAAAACAAAAAGTGGCAACAAAAGAGGCTGGTGCACAATACATCCAATCTTTTATGCCCCAAGATCAGCACCACGCTACTCGATCCCGACATTTAAGGGAATGGTCAACAACCTCACTCGCCCGTAAGTAGTATTATGTGAGCGATAAATCCCTACCGTTCCTCGGTTGTAAACCTTTATGAATCCCATCCGAGGGAGAACAAACAAAAATAAACAGCAACGGATCTAATGATCTTTCGGGGCTGCTTGTTACAGAGAGGATAATTACTATAGCTAATTCCTTGCGCAGAGGTTAAGGTTTGCAAAGCAAGCCTGCTTCCTTTCAGTTGGACCGCAAGTCCTCCAGACGTCATTAGGCTATATGGTTACCACCCAACGAAGCAAAGGTTTCCTAGATTACAAGAAACATTTCTGCTTGTCACTTATTGCTGAGGTTCCTCAAGGGGAATATAAGAGAGTATGGATCCTTCGGCTCAAGGATTGTGTGGGTAAGATTGAAACTTGGACTACAAGTGTGGGCGATTGTGTGTGTGTATGCGCCAACACAAGATCGTGCAAGTAGAGTGAAAGAAGAGTTCTGGACAAATGTAGAAGCGTACATGGAAAAGTTTGGGAGGAATGAGAGAATGTTTTTGATTGGAGATATGCATGGAAAGTAGGGAACGTGAAGGTGAATGGAGTAGTTGGTGAGTGAGGTGTGCCCGTACAAGTGGAAGAGAATGGCAGTGTTCTAGTGGACGTTTGTGCAGGGAGAGAGTTGGTGATAGCCAATACGCTCTTTAGGCACAAAATGATCCACAGTTATATGTGGCGAATGACGAGAAGTGTTGGTGGTGAACTGAATGAAAGATAAGGCAATGATTGATTATGTGACTGTGGATGATAGAATGATAAGGTGTGTAAAGGATGCAAGAGAATACATAGATTGGGGGAGTGGACTTTCTGACCACCACTTGGTGGTGGTAGAAGTCAAGGTTCAAATGAAATATAGGAGTAGGAAAGGGGAAGGACAGGAGGAAGTAGTACATACAAGGAGGGTAGAGAGGTTGCAAGAGAATGAAAAATGGGCAGAATATATGACAGAAATGGAGGAACAATTGGCTAAATATGATCTGGAGCAGATGGGAATGTGGAAGGTGTGTGCAAGATATTCACAGAAGAAATCTGTGCAGCATGTGAGGTGGTGTGTAGAGTAAAGAGAAGACGAAAGGGGGTGCAAGAAACAACATGGTGGAATGAAGAGGTGAGACAGACTGACGCAAAAGAAGAAAGCATGTAATGAGTGGATGAGAAACAGGGGTGTGGAGGAAGTTGAAACATAGAAGAGAGTGTTATATGTAGAGAGGAAGAGAGAGGTGAAAAGATTAGTAAGAGAGAGTAAGAAGAGAGTGAATGAGGAATTTAGAAGAAATCTGAGTGTAAAGTGAAGGGAATGTAAGAAAATGTTCTGGAAAGAGGTAAAGAGTATTAGACAGGGTGATAAAGAAGTAAGTTGGGAAATGAATGATCTATCTATCTATCTATTGCCAGACGAATGATAAAAATGATATATTGCCTGTGGAGAATGGAGAAAAAGTGAGCAGATAGAGAGAACACTTTAAGGAGCTGTTAAAAATAGAGAATGAAAGTAATGCCAGTAAAAGTGGCTGGGGAAGGGCTGGGAGGAGGAGGGAGGTGAGACGAGAGGAAAGAATCAGTGGGATGGAAGTAGTGCGGGCAATGAAGAAAGTCAAAATACGGAAAGCCCCAGGAATTGATGGAGTGTGTGATGAAATGCTGAGGCATGGAGGAGAGTGTCACGGGGTTTTTAAAATAAATGCAAATATTAAATGATAATGTTCAATAATACTGAACAGTAGGATCAAGAATTGTCTTGCTAAATCAAACAATGATTACTTTACGCTGGCTTGCTTCGCACGATTCTCTAAGAACGAGAATTTATAAACTTTCTCAACAGTACACAGCAGAGACTAATTACTCAATTGCTGTTTATTAGTACTGTTAGCCTCTGGAGAAAGTTACTTCACCCCTGACAATAAATAACTAATACTATTAATAATATCAGGTTCTTGCTGATGCGTAACTCCTAGAAGGCACAACGGATTTTAAGCTTAATACAACAAGACTGGCCTAAGTACCAGTTATGAATGGCAAAACGTTTATGCAAGCTAGGAGCTATAAGGAAATAAACTTAACTGAGGAGAAATGAAACACGAGTTTACATTACATTAAGCTCAAGAAAAAGAACTGTTAAATTTATTGACCACAAAGAAATAAATTTAACGTTACATCTCAAAATGAATTCAAATAAAGAGATCGTACTCACTCACTCATTTAAAAGCTAAATTCTTACGCCTAGAAAAAAAACATGCGGCGCAGCTGGCCAGCATGTGAGGAAACAGCACACTTAACTAAACTCCTAAACCTAGGAAAATACAAAAAGGAAATACTGGTCAATGAATGTAGTGTATGACCAAGAAGGGTGGGAGCCTGGAGAACTGTAGTCTAGTGGAGTCTGGGTGCTAGCTGACCTCTCACTCTCTCACTGCTGGAGCACAGAACCTCACTCCGTCACGACAGACACGTGACTTCTAACTCGTTGGAAAGAAAGGAGCGCTATGGCCGCATTTTTTAAATGGCTAGAGTGAGCGAAACGCGCCCAAAACAAATCGCTCGGTGGAAGCGCTAATGTCTCACACAAAGACGATCACTTATGACAATGAAAAATTGATTTGAAAACACTCCCGACCGAATGAGCGGTTAACTGAACGATAAACTGGGATTCCACTAGAGTTCGCAGTTTCCCACAAAAGCCAATGTCACTAGCCGACTTGTGACATTACGCCTCATGAAGATCAAATCTTTCTTTCTTCAGAAAAAAGATTTCAATATACATATATATAATTCCTAACTCAGTCACACAAGATTCACACTGTGATGTGTGTGCTATCCTGCTACAGGAGAAAATCACTATCGCCAATGAGCGTAAAAACCTCGTATTTACGTTAATAGAGGCAAGCTTGAGGGAAAAAAACTCCATGACAACGGTGAAAATCCTGTGCTCAGGTCAAACTGAGAGAAAGTTCGCTACATTTACACTGATAACTAATTGTTGTGTAGCGTGGTGTATGTGATACACGGTGTAGGTGTGACAGTTGTGGTGTAACTGTACCTACGTGTAAAATGACACGGTAATATTGATAATATGGCGATGACGAAGGCAGAGGAGAAGAGGCGGCAGCGTGCGGCAGACGATCAGCTGGAACGCACAACAAAACTGCTACACCCATCGCTGTACCTGCAAAATCAATTAAGGTGGAGCATCAAAAAAGTCAGTGAGACAAAATTTCTTATTACATTACAATTACTCTCTCTGCCTAGCAATCAGTACATGCTACGAAAGGTACACTCTAGCTGAAAAATACGAGTGACAGCCTAAGCTTCGTACATTCGAGGTCCCCATTAATTTATTAGGTAGATTATTAACCAGGAAACGTAGTCCCTGGACGCCGTTGTCTCGAGGACTCGTGTAGTTTACTGGTTAAACTTAACTCTACACTTAGGAATAGTGTCGGCAAATTGAGAATCCCTGTGCAAACTCGGGCTCGTGTGTCCGCTGACACAGCCTCGAACTGCACACGGGTCCTCAACCTGTGCCTTAACCTAGTGCCTATATTAATATCGGGGAGCTGAGAATCCTTGTGCAAACTCGGGCTCGTGTGTCCGCAGACACAGCCTCAAGTTGCCTCTGCGGGGTTCTCTATCGAACTTCCCCCTTAACCTAAAGTACTTATATTATTATCGGGGAGCTGAGAATCCTTGTGCAAACTCGGGCTTGTGTGTCCGCAGAAACAGCCTCGAGTCACCTCTGCGGGGTTCTCTCTCGAACTTCCCCCTTAACTTACGGTACATAATATGTATGTACAGGCCCTGGACATACTGTGTCCTGTGGGGCCAACAAGTGAGACGTCAGGTCTACACTTTTAACTGGGAACCAGGCTGGTCCTTGGATTACTCAAATCTCTGAGGCCGCCTATCTTACGGAACCCAGCATACAACAGTTGCTAGTTAGTAAGCAGGTAGTACGTGAGACATCAGGTCTACGCTCACATTACCACTGCCCTGTCTTTCAACTGACTCAGAGATTACGGGTGTGGTTACAAACGGCATAGGAAGGACATGTCCCTGATTAGTGGTGTTACATGGACACATATTACAGGAATGCACAAAACTATCTATGTCTTGTCCCATCCCTGGCCAGAAAAAGTCAGCTCGGATACGGCCCTGGGTCTTCCTTTTGCCCATGTGACCTCCTGAGGCTGAACAATGACCCCATTGTAACACTGCTAGGTGGTACTTGGCGGGAACGACAAACTGCAATCGAACCTCGCCCTCGGGTGTTCGTGACTCATGGTAGAGCCGTCCTTGTTTGCGAAGGAACTTGGCTCGACCTCCCCGTGAATACTTAATCACTCGACCCTTTTGTTTCTTTCGCACAGCAGCAAGTGTCAGGTCAGAATGTTGTTCTTGAACAACAAGTTGGCTACACATCAGATCTTGCGGCGATTCAATGGTCACTGGGGTGACACAGTCTGGAGCCTCAGCCATGGCTCGTGTTACTGTAGCCGAAGTCTGAGTAGCGTCATCTTCGGTGCAAATATCCTTGACACCGGGAATATTTCCTATTATTAGGTCAAATAAGGGTTCTGGCATGACAACTGCAAGTGTCGTACCAGTATAAAATGGAGATGCCACCTGGATACATGCCTCAGGGAACAATCTCACTGATCCATCAATAAGGTTTGCATGGATCTGTCGACCTGTGTACTGCTCAGGCCGAATTAAACTCTGCTTAACAGCTGAGGATCCATTATCTCTCAGGACCTTCACAGGGATGGCTCCCACAAAACCTGGCTGAACAAGGAAGGTACTATCACCTGTGGGAGGGCCTGTGAAGGAAGCAGCTAGCCACTCATGAGGCTGCTGAATTGATGCGGCAAACATGGTGCCCTGAGAATTAGATACTTGAGGAGTCGTACTCACTGCCTGTGGAGATGGAACATTGGCCATCTGTGGAGTGGGGTTCACTGTCACTGTGGGACTAGTGAACTGTGGGGGAGTACCCATACTGGTAGGGACATGACCACCGTGCTGCTGCTGAGGAATGAAGGCTGCGTTTGCTTCCTGCCTCCTTTGAGCTGGTGGTGAAAAAGTTTGTCCCGACGGTCGGTTGCATGGCTGATACTGCTGGTGGTTAGGGCACCTGTTGTACTGCTTCCACTCAGGTTTCTGAGTGTTTTGCCCCTGGTCCTTCCACTGCGGTTTTGGACCTTGGCCATTATTCTGAGAATGGCCTTGTTGGTGGGGTTCAATCTGAGACGGTTTCCCAGATTTATCGGCTTTTCTGCTGTTCCAGGTGTGCTGCTTGCGAGTTTGATACCCGTATGCAGTAAAATATGCGTCAGCCTTTTCTACTATTTGGCTGGCATCTTTCATCTGGCAGATCTTAAGCTGTGCCATGAGCTCAGCAGGCCACGACCTCTCTAGCTGTGTACGCAGCATAAGGTCAGTTATCCCCTCACGCGTGGAAGGAGTTTCATTTTTCTCCATCCACTCACCTAAGTAAGCAGTGAGACGGTCGAGGAACTGAACAGCTGTCTCCTTGTCTTGGAGACGAGCTCGCATGAACTGAACTTTGGCGTTGTCTGCTGTGAGACCATACGCCTTAATGAGTGCAGCTTTCATCATCTCATACGTGAGATTGTCTCCACGAATTCTGTGGAGATTATCGAGGGCAGGGCTCTCTAATAAACTAAGAAATTGGATCTGCTTAGCTGCCTCATCCAGTTGATACATGTCTGCCATGTCCTCAAAACGAGCTATGTACGGCTCGGTTCGCTCGCCTTCCTTGTATGAAGGAAGCTTGATGCGTGGGGTCGCCAAGACATGTGCAGGGAGAACGCTCGTGGAGCTTGGACCAACTGCACCAGATGTGTCTGAAGCCAAGGAATCTCGCTTGAGCTTCAAAACCTCAAGCTCATGTTTTTCTCGTGCCTCACGTTCGGCACGTTCATATTCACGTTGTTCCCGCTCATGTTCTAACTCGTGTTTGCGCTGTTCTCGCTCATATTTGCGCTGTTCTCGCTCGTGTTCGCGCTGTTCTCACTCTTATTCGCGCTTAATCTTACGCTCTTCACGGGCATCGTTCTCACGCTGCTGCTCCTGATTATGCCGTGAGAGTATGTACTCTTTAATTTCAGTTGGGTCCGTAAGACCCATATCTTTGGCTTCCTGTAAAAATATGGTGGTAGCCATGTCGCTAATTTACTGAGCAAGCCGAAACTGAGTACTGACTGCTGCTTCGCAAACGAATACTAATAAACACGAGTAAAGAATACAGACACAAGCTAGTGGTGACCAGTCTTATCTAGTTAACTGGCAAAAAATAAAGCAAAAATGCAAATGACTGGGAAGACTCAATAATTAACGCAATGGGTACGGCGGCTAACCAGGAGCAAATAAAATCGTCTGGCATTACCAAAAATAAAGTACTAAATAGAGTTAAGTACTCTATGGATTAATAAAGCAAAAATTCACTTGCTAAACTAACGGTAAACACCATTAAGCTTGTGCCTATAAACTTTAATGATAAATACCTAAATATGAACGAGTGAGTATTATCTCGTGAATAGCTTTATAGCTAGGAGTTAATATCCTGGAATGAGGTCGCCAATTGTCACGGGGTTTTTAAAATAAATGCAAATATTAAATGATAATGTTCAATAATACTGAACAGCAGGAACAAGAATTGTCTTGCTAAATCAAGCAATGATTACTTTTACGCTGGCTTGCTTCGCACGATTCTCTAAGAACGAGAATTTATAAACTTTCTCAACAGTACACAGCAGAGACTAATTACTCAATTGCTGTTTATTAGTACTGTTAGCCTCTGGAGAAAGTTACTTCACCCATGACAATAAATAACTAATACTATTAATAATATCAGGTTCTTGCTGATGCGTAACACCTAGAAGGCACAACGGATATTAAGCTTAATATAACAAGACTGGCCTAAGTACCAGTTATGAATGGCAAAACGTTTATGCAAGCTAGGAGCTATAAGGGAAATAAGCTTAATTGTGGAGAAATGAAACACGAGTTTACATTATATTAAGCTCAAGAAAAAGAACTGTTAAATTTATTGACTACAAAGAAATAAATTTAACGTTACATCTCAAAATGAATTCAAATAAAGAGATCGTACTCACTCACTCACTCAAAAGCTAAATTCTTACGCCTAGAAAAAAACAACATGCGGCGCAGCCGGCCAGCTTGTGAGGAAACAGCACACTTAACTAAACTCTTAAACCTAGGAAAATACAAAAAGGAAATACTCGTCAATGAATGTAGTGTATGACCAAGAAGGGTGGGAGCCTGGAGAACTGTAGTCTAGTGAAGTCTTGGTGCTAGCTGACCTCTCACTCTCTCACTGCTGGAGCACTGAACCTCACTCCGTCACGACAGACATTTGACTCCTAACTCGTGGGAAAGAAAGGAGCGCTATGGCCGCATTTTTTTAACGGCCAGAGTGAGCGAAACACGCCCAAAACAAATCGCTCAGCGGAAGCGCTAATGTCTCACACAAAGACGATCACTTTTGACAATGAAAAATTGATTTGAAAAGACTCCCCACCGAATGAGCGGTTAACTGAACGATAAACTGGGATTCCACTAGAGTTCGCGGTTTCTCACAAAAGCCAATGTCACTAGCCGACTCGTGACAGAGAGACAGTAGTAGAATCGACGTAGAAGATGTGCAGATTCGCCTGGGAGGAAGATAGAGTCCCGGAGGACTGGAAGTCACGTATAATTATTCCTCTGTACAAAGGAATAGGGGGAAAGGAAGTGTGTGGTAACCATAGGGACATTTGTATTCTAAGTGTAATAGGGAAAGTATTATGGTAGGATACTTACTGACAGTGTTATGGCAGTAGCAAAAGAATTATTTGGAGAAAAACAGGGAGGTTTTAGGAAGGGAAGAGGTTGTGTAGATCAGATATTCATTCTTAGGTCTTTAGTATAAAACTTTCAAGCGAAGGGAAAGAAGCTCTATGTGGCCATCATGGATTTGGAGAAAGCATATGACTGGGTGGACAGATAAGGAAGGTGGAAAATATTAAGAATATATGGTGTAAATGGGAAGTTGCTGCATGCCGTGAATAGAATGTATATGTGAGCTAAGGTTGCGGTGCGAGAGGATAGTTAACTAAGTGAATTTTTCTACTTGAATGTTGGATTGAAACAGGGACATGCTATGTCCCCATGGTTGTTCAATCTGTATGTAGATCGGGTCATAAAAGAGATACATGGTAGGGAAGTGGATGTTGGAGCAACCCTAATGAATGTGGGCAGTGTTTGGAAACTCCCTGTACTGTTGTTTGCAGATGATACTGTAGTTTTAAGTGAAGAAGAAGGGGAACTGTAAGTCTTGGTGAATGAGTTTGGGAATGTGTATAAGAAACGGAAACTAAAGATGAATGTAGAGAAGAGTAAAGTTATGGTCTTTGAGAGAAATGAAGTCACTGAATGTAGCCTACAATGAGGCTGGATAAGGAGGACATGGAAAATATGAGTGTGTTTAAGTACTTGGCTACTGTGGTGCGTAAGGATGGAGGTTTGGAGGGTGAAGTGCTTGAAAGGATACAAAAGGGAAGAAAAGCTACTGGTTCTTTGAATGCAGTGATAAGGAACAGGGAAGTGAACATGGAAGTAAAAAAAGTCGCTGCATGAGAGAAGTGTGATTCCAACTCTAACTTATGGAAGTGAAGCTTGGACCCTGTTGGAAAGACACAAGTCAAGAGTGAGAGCAGTGGAAATCAGTTATTTGAGAGAGGCATGTGGAGTTACGTGGAGGGACAGACTGACAAATGTGGAAGTGAAGGAGCGTTGTAGTGTGGATGTAGATGTGATAAAAAAGCGTTCAGAGACATACATTGAGGTGGTTTGGCCATTTGGAGAGTATGAGAGCGAGTCTAACAACGAGAGTATATGCGAGTTAGGTGGAGAGGGGGCGAGCGAGGGGGAGGCCGAGGATGAGATGGAGGGATGGAGCGGAGAGGTATATGAGGGTGTGTGTGAGCTGGGAGCAGGGCAGTGAAATGGCGTTGGACAGGGCGACATGGAGGCGATTTGTTCGTGGCCATCCCTTACAGGATTGGGGTGTATGGCAATGTATAGATTGATATACCCTAAGGTTTCATTACATCATGTAAGTGGATGGTGAACGCCCAACTTACCACAATAATATTCAAGCAAAAAATATATCCAGAAGGAAATTCCACAGGGTCAGACTAAGGCAGGATTCGGGGAGGATATTATTAGGTGAAGAAAAAAAAAGAACAAGTATACGAATATAAAGATTAACAGCGTGAAGGAGATTAAAAATAATGTAAACCGAGTGTCACAGAATGGAAGAACAGCGCAGGAATATGTACAGTACATAAATGAGTGGTTGACAGGAGTCGTAGACAGCAGCGGCTCGAGGGAAGGGAGAAACTGGAAGCTTAGGTAAGGTGCTTGTGCCCCCATAATTCATAGAAACATAGATCAGCTTAAAGGCATTAACCGGAGGCGTAAAGAATCGTAACGGAATAAAAATGAGAGACTTTTTGCATGGGAATAATTCAGAATTTTGATGTAAATCAGTATTAAGATTGTTAAATGTGATGAAACTTTAATCATCTATCTCGTTCATTACATAGGTTTTCAAATGTAACTCTTCTGACACCGATTTAAAATTAGTTTCTACGACTTTATAACTGAGTATAAGAAAAGATGGGCAAATAGATAAATGAGCATTATAGGTACAAAAAATGGAAATAGTTAATGCTTATTACCCTGTTCTGAGCGTGGGGGAGTCCGAGGCTAGGCTTCCGTCGTCCATACCATTTAAACCATAGGAGACCACACTACTTCCATGGCAACTTTAATATGATAAAAAAAAACTCCGGCCACCTCTTGAATTCGAACTGTAATAGTTACCTATTACAGTTCGAATTCTAAACGCGCGCGCATACACACACACACACACACACACACACACACACACACACACACACTACCGTGTTGGCATTGATTTGCAACTCTCTTTATGTGTTTTTACTCATGAAATTCTGGTGGGCAATTGCTGTACACTCATTTACCTGCAGTATGGTTGGGTCATGGTTTAAGATAGTTAAGTCGGATAATTTGGTGTGGTATTGGTAGCAGTGTGTTTTCATTATATTGTACAAAATGAACTTATGTGCATGAGGATAAAGGGGTTTATTTCAATCATATTTTTAAGCGTTTATTATGACATGATAGAAGTTATGCAGGGAAGTGGAGAGGGGGAGCACAAGTATAAGCTAGAAAGCACTCAGAGACAGCATACCTCCGCCAGTGCCATTGCAATTAAAAAGGATGCGAATCCGGATCCACGGAGATATTGTGTGGAATACAAAGGATTCAGATCCGCCCAAAAGTTTTAACAATTATTGTTCCTTGAGTCATGGCCCACTCTTCCACAAAATTTTATTGTAATTCATTACGAACTCTTGGGGATATTGTATGGGATACATAGGATCCGGATACTCCCCTAAACTTAATCAGTTGTTTCTTGGCCCATGGCCCACACTTCCACAAATTTTAATTGAAATTCATTGAAAACTTTTGGAGATATCGTGTGGACAGACAAACATAGGTGACTACATGACCTCTTCCAACTTCTTTGGTGGAAATAATGAATCAGCATAAGAAGATACGGAAAGGGAAGAGAAAATTCCAGCAGAAAAGAGAATAAACGAATGTATGAGAGAGAGAGAGAGAGAGAGAGAGAGAGAGAGACAGACAGACAGACAGACAGACAGATTGATTGATATATATTAGAAAACTATAAGTCCATTCAGGTCCTTAATACACTCCGAAAATCGAAGTACGTATTCTAAAAAGCGATGATGTCGCGAATCAATTCGCGACATTTCCCTTTTGTGAGAAGCCACGAACTATTAGTGGAAAACTCACTGTGTATCGCTCAGCTAACCGTTTCTCCCTCCATTTCGGAGTATACTTTTCAAAACATTCGTCACTGTTTTCAAAGTGACCGATTTAATGCACTTCACTAAGTGCTGTACTGAGCGATACTATTGTTCTTTATTGTTCGTCTCTGCTTGCCTTTGACTGTTAGAAAATGCGGCCGAGTGCTCCGCTTTTCTTTCCCACGACTTGAGCAGTTGAGTGTTTGTTGTGACGGAGGAAGGTCCTGTGCTCCAAGAAGTGTGAGAGGTCGCTAGCACCCAAGCTCCACTGAGACAGGTAATCCAGTCCTCCCACCCCGGGTGATACATAGCATTCATCGACCGGTATTTCCTTTTGTATAATTCTAGTTTTAAGAGCTTAGTTAAGGTGTTTTTCTTAGGCGTAAGTATTTAGCTTTTGTGTGAGTGAGTGAGTGCATCTCATTTAATTTGATTTGAATTGTAACGTTAAATTTATTTTTTGTGATTAATAAATTTAACAGTTCCTTTCTTGAGCTCAATGTAAAGTAAAATCTTGTTTCATTTAACCCAAATTAAGCTTATTTTCCATATAGCTCCTAGCTGGCATAAACGTTTGCTTTCATAACTGGTACTTAGACCAGTCTTGTTGTATTAACTTAAAATCCGTTGTGCCAGGAGTTAATGCATCAGCAAGAACCTGATGTTATTATTATTATTAGTATTAGTTATTTATTGTCAGGGGTGAAGTAACTTTCTCCTGAGGCTAACAGTATAGTAATTCAGCAATTGTGAGTAATTAGTCTTTGCTGTGTACTGTTGAGAAAGTTTTTGAATTCTCGTTCTTAGAGAATCGTTGCACGATTTAGCAAGACAATCATTGTCCCTGCTCTTCAGTATTATTGAATATTATTATCAATTTAAATAAATATTTAACCATTTATTCCAAAATTACTGTGTTTATTTATAAAAACCCCGTGACAATTGGCGACCTCATTCCAGGATATTAACTCCTAGCTCTAAAGCTATTCACGAGATAGTGCTCACTCATTCATATTTAGGTATTTATCATTAAAGTTTATAGGCACAAGTTTACTGGTGTTTACCGTTAATTTAGCAAGTGAATTTTGCTTTATCAATCCACAGAGTACTTAACTCGTTTATTTTTGGTAACGCCAGACGATTTTATTCGCTCCTGGGAAGTCGCCGTACCCATTGTGTTTATTATTGAGTCTTCCCAGTCATTTGCATTTTTGCTTTAATCTTTGCCAGTTAACTAGATAAGACTGGTCACCACTAACTTGTGTCTGTACTCTTTACTTGTGTTTATTAGCATTTGTTAGTCAGTACTCAGTTTCGGTTACTTAGTAAATTGAGCTAGCATCATGGCAGCCAGTGCTTATGTACAGGAAGCCAAAGATATGGGTCTCACTGGCCCAGAGAAAATACAGAGTTACGTTCTCTCACGGTTTAATTACGAGCAAGAACGTGAGAAAGATGCTCGTGAACGAGAGCGAGAACAGCGCGAATACGAGCGACAACAGCGCGAACACGAGCTAGTACAAGAGCGAGAACAGCGCGAATACGAGCGTGAACAGCGAGACAAAGAACGAGAAACGTGCCGAGCGAGAAGCACGCGAGAGACATGAACTTGAAGTGCTGAAGCTCAAGCGAGATTCCTTGGCTTCAGACACGTCTGCTGCAGTTGGTCCAAGCTCCACGAGCGTTCTCCCTGCACATGTCCTGGCGACCCCACGCATCAAGCTTCCTTCATACAAGGAAAGCGAGCGAATCGAGCCGTACATAGCTCGTTTTGAGGACATGGCAGACATGTATCAACTGGATGAGGCAGCTAAGCGGCTTCAGTTTCTTAGCCTATTTGAGGGCCCTGCCCTCGATATTCTCCACAGAATTCGTGGAGACAATCTCACATATGAGATGATGAAAGCTGCACTCATTAAGGCGTATGGTCTCACAGTAGACGACGCCAAAGTTCAGTTCATGCGAGCTCGTCTCCAAGACAAGGATACAGCTGTTCAGTTCCTTGATCGTCTCACAGCTTACTTAAATGAGTGGATGGAGAAGGATGAAACTCCTTCCACGCGTGAGGGGATAGTTGACCTTATGCTGCGTACACAGCTAGAGAGGTCGTGGCCTGCTGAGCTCATAGCACAGCTTAAGATCTGCCAGGTGAAAGATGCCAGCCAAATGGCAGAGAAGGCTGACGCATTCTTTACTGCATACGGGTATCAAACTCGCAAGCAGCAAAACACCTGGAATAGAAAACCTGACAAGTCTGAGAAGCCATCTCAGACTGAACCCCAGCAACAAGGCCATTCTCAGAATAATGGCCAAGGTCCAAAACCGCAGTGGAAGGACCAGGGGCAAAACACTCAGAAACCTGAGTGGAAGAGGTACAACAAGTACCCTAACCAGCAGCAGTATCAGCCACGCAACCGACCGTCGGGACAAACTTTTTTACCACCAGCTCAAAAGAGGCAGGAAGCGAATGCAGCCTTCATTCCTCAGCAGCAGCACGGTGATCACGTCCCTACCAGTGTGGGTACTTCCCCACAGTTCACTAGTCCCACAGTGACAGTGAACCCCCCTCCACAGATGGCCAATGTTCCATCTTATAATTCTCAAGGCATAATGTTTGCCACATCAATTCAGCAGCCTCATGAGTGGCTAGCTGCTTCCTCCACAGGCCCTCCAACAGGTGACAGTACCTTCCTTGTTCAGCCAGGGTTTGTGGGAGGCATTCCTGTGAAGGTCCTGAGAGACAATGGTTCCTCAGGTTGCTCTGTCAAGCAGAGTCTAGTTCGGCCTGAGCAGTATACAGGTCGACAGATCCATGCAAACCTTATTGATGGATCAGTGAGATTGTTCCCTGAGGCATGTATCCAGGTGGCATCTCCATTTTATACTGGTACGACACTCGCAGTTGTCATGCCAGAGCCTCTATTTGACTTTATAGTAGGCAATATTCAAGGAGTCAAGGATAGTTGCTCCGATGATGGCGCTACTCAGACTTCGGCTGCTGCGGTAACACGAGCCATGGCTGAGGCTCCAGACTGTGTCACCCCAGTGATCACTGAATCGCCGCAAGATCTGATGTGTAGTCAACTTGTTGTACAAGAACAACATTCTGACCCGACACTTGCTGCCGTGCGGAACAAACAAAAGGGTCGAGTGATTAAGTATTCACGGGGAGGTCGAGCCAAGTTCCTTCTCAAACAAGGACGGCTCTACCGTGAGTCACGAACACCCGAGGGCGAGGTTCGACTGCAGTTTGTCGTTCCCGCCAAGTACTGCCTAGCAATGTTACAATGGGGTCATTGTTCAGTCTCAGGAGGTCACATGGGCAAAAGGAAGACCCAGGGCCGTATCCGAGCTGACTTTTTCTGGCCAGGGATGGGACGAGACATAGATAGTTTTGTCCGTTCCTGCAGTGTGTGCCAAAGTATCACCACTAATCAGGGACATGCCCTTCCTGTGCCATTCATAACCACACCTGTAATCTCTGAGTCAGTTGAGAGACAGGGTAGTGGTGAAGTGGGTGCAGACCTGACGTCTCGCCCATTGGCCCCACAGGACACATTATGTCCAGGGCCTGTACATACATATGTACCGTAAGTTAAGGGGGAAGTTGAGAGGCGACTTGAGGCTATGGAAGACCCAAGTTTGCATAAGGATTCTCAGCTTCCCGGTACTAATAGAAGTACTGTAGGTTAAGGGGGAAGTTCGAGAGAGAACTCCGCAGTAGCGACTTGAGGCTATGGAAGACCCAAGTTTGCATAAGGATTCTCAGCTTCCCGGTACTAATAGAAGTACTGTAGGTTAAGGGGGAAGTTCGAGAGAGAACTCCGCAGAGGCGACTTGAGGCTATGGAAGACCCAAGTTTGCATAAGGATTCTCAGCTTCCCGGTACTAATAGAAATACTGTAGGTTAAGGGGGAAGTTCGAGAGAGAACTCCGCAGTGGCGACTTGAGGCTATGGAAGACCCAAGTTTGCATAAGGATTCTCAGCCTCCCGGTACTAATAGAAGTACTGTAGGTTAAGGGGGAAGTTCGAGAGAGAACTCCGCAGAGGCGACTTGAGGCTATGGAAGACCCAAGTTTGCACAAGGATTCTCAGCTTCCCGGTACTAATATAAGTATTGTATTGTAGGTTAAGGGGGAAGTTCGAGAGAGAACTCCGCAGAGGTGACTTGAGGCTATGGAAGACCCAAGTTTGCACAAGGATTCTCAGCTTCCCGATATTAATATAAGTACTGTAGGTTAAGGCACAGGTTGAGGACCCGTTTGCAGTTCGAGGCTATGGAAGACCCGAGTTTGCACAAGGATTCTCAACTTGCCGACCATAATTGTGTGCTATAATTGATGGCGACCTCAAATGTACGTCGTAGCACTGACTGCTAGGCAGAGAGTAATTGTAACATAATAAAATTTTGTCTCATTGACACTTTTGATGCTCCACCTCAATTGGTTTTGCAGGTTCAGCAATGAGTGTAGCAGTTTTGCTGTGCGGACCAGCTGATCGTCTGCCGCACGCTGCCGCCTCTTCTCCTCTGCCTTCGTCGTCGCCATATTATTTACTGTGTCATTTTACACGTAGGTACAGTTACACTACAACTGTCACACCTACACCGTGTATTACATACACCACGCTACACAACAATTAGTTGTCAGTGTAAATGTAGCGACTTTTCGCTCAGTTTGACCTGAGTACAGGATTTTCACCATCGTCACGGAGTTTTTTTTATTAACGTAAATACGAGGTTTTTTCGCTCACTGGCGACTGCGACTTTCTCCTGTAGCAGGATAGCACACACACCACAGTGTGAATCTTGTGCGAATGGCTTAGGATGTGTACCTATATATATATATATATCCACAAATTTTTTCCCATAAGGAAAAAATTTAACTTTGTAAGGGCGTAATGTCACGAATCAATTCGCGACATTTCCCTTTTGTGAGAAGCCACGAACTATTAGTGGAAAACTCACTGTGTATCGCTCAGCTAACCGTTTCTCCCTCCATTTCGGAGTATACTTTTCAAAACATTCGTCACTGTTTTCAAAGTGACCGATTTAATGCACTTCACTAAGTGCTGTACTGAGCGATACTATTGTTCTTTATTGTTCGTCTCTGCTTGCCTCTGACCGTTAGAAAATGCGGCCGAGTGCTCCGCTTTTCTTTCCCACGACTTGAGCAGTCGAGTGTTTGTTGTGACGGAGGAAGGTCCTGTGCTCCAAGAAGTGTGAGAGGTCGCTAGCACCCAAGCTCCACTGAGACAGTTAATCCAGTCCTCCCACCCCGGGTGATACATAGCATTCATCGACCGGTATTTCCTTTTGTATAATTCTAGTTTTAAGAGCTTAGTTAAGGTGTTTTTCCTAGGCGTAAGTATTTAGCTTTTGTGTGAGTGAGTGAGTGCGTCTCATTTAATTTGATTTGAATTGCAACGTTAAATTTATTTTTTGTGATTAATAAATTTAACAGTTCCTTTCTTGAGCTCAATGTAAAGTAAAATCTTGTTTCATTTAATCCAAATTAAGCTTATTTTCCATATAGCTCCTAGCTGGCATAAACGTTTGCTTTCATAACTGGTACTTAGACCAGTCTTGGTGTATTAACTTAAAATCCGTTGTGCCAGGAGTTAATGCATCAGCAAGAACCTGATGTTATTATTATTAGTATTAGTTATTTATTGTCAGGGGTGAAGTAACTTTCTCCTGAGGCTAACAGTATAGTAATTCTGCAATTGTGAGTAATTAGTCTCTGCTGTGTACTGTTGAGAAAGTTTTTGAATTCTCGTTCTTAGAGAATCGTTGCACGATTTAGCAAGACAAACATTGTCCCTGCTCTTCAGTATTATTGAATATTATTATCAATTTAAATAAATATTTAACCATTTATTCCAAAATTACTGTGTTATTATAAAAACCCCGTGACAGATGATAAATAACTAAATCTCTCTATTGGTTGACGGAGTGGCAATATGTCAAGAAGAATCGGTCTTTTGTGTTAATTGCTTCTCCAAAAGGATTAAATCGGTTTTGTGCAACAACGAGAATGAGGGATGCGTTAGTGAAGTAAAAGTCATTGCTGAGGGGGAAGAGCGTAATGAGGGTGGAAGTGTGGAGGAGAGGGCAGTGAGGGTGGAAAAGTGGAGGAAAGAGTAATAAAGGGTGGAAGGATGGAGGAAAAGGCAGTGAGAATGGAAGAGTAATAATGGGAGGGAAGAGTGGAGGAACGGGCAGTGAGGGTGGAAAGGTGGAGGAAAGGGTAATGACGGGTGGAAGGGTAAAGGAAATGGTAATAAAGGGTAGATGGGCGAAGGAAATGGCAGTGAGGGGTAGCAAAGTGACAGGATAAGAGAAGGAAGAGAGTTACAAGGTGTGACGAAGAGGGTTAGTAATGTGACTAAGACGGAGATGGAGAGAAAGTGATAGACAATGAGGGAAGAAAGGTATAAGAACGCCATAATACGGTTGCTAGTATAATTATTTTATCTCGTCTACCAGTACATCAACCTGACAGGTATTATTCAAGAATAAAATTCATAGGAAAAAAAAGCAATATTCAGTGTAAGAAAAAAAGTTTACATAATTAGGCTAGTAGGCCTACTTTTCAGGGTCTAAAATACCGTGATGATTCATAATTGCAGTCGAGAGAATGTGAATCAATTTTTTATCGGAGAGAACCCAGAAGGTGAGATGTATGTAAATACACTCCTGTGTCAACTCTTTTGGGATCCATAGCATGTACCTCTGAAAATTATGCTGTTTTACTTACATATTCTGTTCTCGTCACCGTTAGTCTCTTTTAATCAGCATAGAACAACCGTGGGCTGGATAATCGAAAAGATATGCAAACTCGTTTCTCCAAACGGATCTCATAAGTCAGGCGCATAGGTTGTAGCGTTCATTCTGAGCGTTAATTATAGGTATCGCCATACTTGCTTGCATTTGAGCCTCGAAAGTTAACGGGGGCATCAAGTTCATTTAGCGTACCTCTATCTATCTATCTATTGCCAGACACCTCAATCCCGTTTGGGGTGGCCACAAACAAATCGCCTCCAAGTCGCCCTGTCCCCCGCCATTTCACTGCCCTGCTCCCAACTCACACCGCCCTCTCTCATATACCTCTCCACCCCATCCCTCCATCTCATCCTCGGCCTCCCCCTCCCTCTTCCCCCCTCCACCTCACTCACATACACTCTCTTCGTCAGTCTTTCACCCTCCATCCTCTCCACATGGCCAAACCACCTCAGTGTGTTCCTCATAACGCTTCCTATCACATCCACATCCACACCACAACGCTCCTTTATATCCTCATTCGTCAGCCTGTCTCTCCACGTGACTCCACAGGCTCCTCTTAAATAACTCATTTCCACTGCTCTCACTCTTGACTTGTGTCCTTCCAACAATGTCCAAGCTTCACTTCCGTACGTTAGAGTTGGTATCACAATACTGTCATGTAGTAACTTTTTCACTTCCATGCTCACTTCCCTGTTTCTTATCACTGCTTTCAAGGAACCAGCAACCTTTCTTCCCTGCTGTACCCTTTCAAGCACTTCACCCTCCAAACCTCCATCCTTACTCATCACACTACCCAAATACTTAAACGTACTCACATTTTAGCGTACCTCATAACCCGAAAATAGCTCTCTCGGCTATCCCTTATCCTTCATTTTTCTTTATGGAAATATATTTCCAAATGCTGCATATAATTTTATAGTGTATGAAGTGAATAATGCACACAGCGTATAGTGTTAATAGTATAATATAGAACATATAATATGGTGTAGGGCATTTAGTTAATAGTGCATATAGGGTAGAATATTCACTGTATGGGATAATGTATAGCATATAGTGTGTATCGTGCACAGTGTATATAGCATATGGTGTACAGCGAACGGTGTATAAAATTTTATGGAATATGCTGCACAGTGTAGGTCAGTGGTACTGGACTGCATTCTTAATCCGGACCGCGACGAGCAGTGGTGTGGACCCCAGTGACTTCCTTCACTGAGGGCATATTAACTTGTTCAAAAATATATGTAATAATATTATTTATGATACTGAACGAATTTCTTTCACTGCACGGGTCGAATTAGTAACTTTTCACAACGCTGAACCCAGTTCAGCTATTGTAGTTTTACCTTAAGATATATGTATTATATAGGCTACTGTTTTCTTTACAGAATCTGTGATATGAAATAAAAATCAAGCAGCTCACTTTAAGTCTACAAAGCATGCTAGTGAGACAAATGCTTAAGAGAAGTCACTAACTTTCTCGACTACCTAAAACGCTCACATTTCTGAAACTAACGCATCATTAGAAAAACATATCGGTCTGTGATCTCGTCAGAATTTAATCCTGTTGACCTGAGAACAGCATTTCCAGCCTTGAGAATACTGTAAGCCTATGAAGGAAGCTGCACTGCAATTACCCCCAGATTTTTGTCATTAGGTTGCTGAAAAGGTTTACTGACAGAGGGTTATTAACTAGTGTTAGACTGGTTACGGATCAACAGTGTACAGTACTGATAAAGTTGTGGGGGTAACTTCAGTGTTGTTCTGTAAGGTAAAAGTGGACTGCCCCATTGATTTATTTTCTGACAAGATGCATAGGGTGAAAGTATGGTGAGGTGACTTGGTATGACTTGTTTAACACCTAACATCATTCAACTGACCGGAGAGCAGTAGATCTACTCGTACCTTAAGGTAAAATTTTGGTTTTACTTCGGAAGAATATTTTCAGAATCATTCGCGTCGTTACCATTATTATTAGAAGAATAATTATGCAAGCATTCTAAAGTAAACAGAAGTGCGTCCTCATAATTGACATTAATAATATGAATCTTTTCATCCGCACATCTAACACCTGTGAAGGCAGTGTGGCTGGACCTTCAAAGAAGGTAACGGAGGAGCCCTGGTGTTGGGTGCAGAGTGAGTATAGTTTGTCGTGTACAATATATTGCTTGGTGGATTGTGCATGGTGATCTGCTTTTAGTGTATGGTGTATGGTAGGCTATGCTGTATATGGTGTATTATACGAGTATAGTGTGCATAGCAGATGCTGTATGGCGTGTACGGTGTATGGTGTGCACGGTGCGTGGAACATACTTATGTATGTGGTGTATGGCATATATGGATATGATGTGTATAGTGTATTGTGCATATGGTATATTGTCTATGGTGTATGGTACATATGGTGTTTGGTGTACATGGTGTGTGATGCATATGTTGTATGGTGTGTACGGCCTATGGTGCATATGGTGTATGGTGTGTATAATGCAGGATGCATATGGTGTATGGTGCACGATGTGTATATGTACGATACCTAAAGTGAATGCTGCATAAGATGTATATGGTGAGTAAGGTGCATGATGCATATGGTGTGTATGGAGTATGATATATATGGTGTATGGTGTGTATAGTGTATGGTGTATAAAGTATATGGTATACGATATATTTTGTGTATGGTGTGTGTGTATGTGATCCATAAGGTGTATAGTTCAAATGGAATACATGGTGTGTATGGTGCATGATGCATCTGAAGTATACAGTGTATGATACATATGATGCTTGCTGTGTATGGTGCATAATGCATAGCGTATGGTGTGTATGATATATGATAAATATTGTGTATGATGTGTATGATGTTCATGGAGTATGATGCATGTACTGTATAATGTATAAGGTGTTTGATGCATATGGTGTATGGTGTGTGACGCTTTAAGTATAGCAGAAAGGGTACCCGGCGTTACCAGGGTAAGACCCCATGATCGTGCATAAAGGCATTGCCTGGGACCCTGGATGGCCACTCCCCCGGTAGGAAAAGACCTTAGCCGTCCCATTTTACCCACTGAACCTTTGTTCCTTCTTTGGCTCATTTCCTCAGGGACATATTCGTTTTCCCCATGGACCTATTCCTAGCAATGGACCTATATTCAATCCACCAACACTGCCCACTCCACCAATCCATCCACCATCGATCCGCTGTAGTTAATAACGATATGGTTGTGGAAGTAAAAAGCTCCACGGTAATTTTTTTTTTAATGTGTCCGGCTCTGGGCAAAGGCTTCAGGGCCTGTTTCTTGGGGGCGGTGGTCCATCCCAAGGCCCAGCAGTCCTCCTACACCCCAACATGTTACCACTTCGGCGCTGACACCCACCGTCCATATTTAATGCATGCTACGGCAGTCTCATACAGGACTGGTGTAATGGTATTAACGGGGGTACTTTTATATGTCGGCGGGTCTTCTGGTAGATCAAGAAAGTCTGTTTTTTATGAAATTCAAATCCTTAACCTGTTCCCTGTCCCAGCAGGGATTCGAACCTGGGTCCATTAGGACTACAAGCAGCCTCTCTACCGATTCAGCCACCGTCTTTCCCAAATCGGCTAGCCTACCATGTTCCTACCATGTTGCATTTATTATTTATAATCGCATTTAACTTTGGTCACCACGGGGCCCACTTAAGCATATATAATGAACACATTTTAATCCATCGTAAAAAGTTTAACTTGTTAAAGGGGTGGCTGATTGGTCAGCATTTCTGATTGCGAAGCTGCCAGCCCCTTAGCGCCAGGGTAGAATCCTTGTGTGGGCAGCTGGCGTCACTCATCTCAGGTGTCCATCCACTCTATGTGGGTCGGTAAGTAAAGTGAGTGAATGGATAACACCAAGTGCAGCCAATGGTGGTGAGCTCTATGGTGCAGTGGCCTTGAATCCCAGGATATTGGGTGAGTATCCCTCACAGGCTCAAGGGCTTATGTTGAGATGAGCCGCGCGGCTAAGCTCTTCATGACATCTGCCCCAACAGACAGACAAACAGACTGACAAACATTTTCTTTACACACACACACACACACACACACACACACACACACACACACAGTATATATATATATATATATATATATATATAGATATATATATATATATATATATATATATACGTATGTGTGTGTGTGTGTGTGTGTGTGTGTGTTATTTTAATTTTTTGGTCAATTAAGGAAAATCCAGTAACAATGGCTAACACAAATGAAGCTATCAACAGTGGACTATACGCCAACAAGCAGTATGCAATACTCAATCACACACATAAGTACTCCAAACCATTACATAGTTGAATTTAAGTATGAGCAAATGTATCAAGTTGGCTTCAACTAAGCTGGAAACCATGCAATTGATCAATCAAACAATGCATCTTTGGGAGGAATATATTATGAAGAGATGTGTGGTACAATCGAATCCAACTGCATAAATATTGTACAAATTGTAAATACGATATTGTCTATATATTTTATATGTCAGATAACAAAATATGGGTTACATATCATTTTGATTTAATTATAAATTGTGCAACATAGCTATGCCAATATACATAGTGTATAATAATATTACTGTGTCTTACATAAGCAGATAGCAAGTACATCACATATGGCTGAATCATGATGCAATTAACTACTATAGACTTGCAATTGCATTGCTACTGTATTACTATTGTATAATTATATACATATGTATCTATTATAATTTATTACCACAATATTACTACAACATTACTACAAATGTTACTGCAGTTACTACGGTTATGTTAGAATTTTACCAAAATTATGTAATAATTATGTTACTACAGAACTACTACAATTATGTTACAGTTATGTTACTGCAATCTTACTATAGTCTGTTTTACAGTTTTATACCAAATATCCTTGTATTTACTTCACCATGAATTGTTTAACAAATATATGAGTAGCAACGAAACATATTGTTGTATTATTATGTAGGTTGCAATAGCAAATAGGTCGTAGGTACGACAGTTTGGCGTGAATGTTTGATATGTACGCATTAAATATGTCATATGTAATAGCTGTTATGTAATAATTATAGGCACTATTATATTATATATCTCATATCACAATGTGCAGCTTGTAGTGTCTCCTGGAGACATGAGCAGCTTCTCACTAGGAATGTCGATCCTCATGATGTATATCAACAATCCTGTTGTCCCAGACCATCAAGGATGTCTTAACACATGATGTATCTCGAATAATCTCTTTTTAGCTCTGACGATACAAGAATTTCATGAGATGAACAGTTCTAACCAACTTGATCCAGTTATCTGATGTCATGGAATCTACCTATGGAAAGGTACCAGAGGCTCCAGAAGTGGAACTGTATCGATCAAAGCTTCTTATTAGGGTTAGAAGGGGGAGAAATAACTGAAGCAGAGAGAGAAACAAACCTGAGGTTCACTCAAGAGCAGTTAAAGAACGAGTTTTTCCGAGATGATTACCGAGAATTCTTGGAGCTTTCCGCCTTGTATCTTGGTGGTCATCTTAGTGAACATACTTTCAAGCGCTCTGGTGCAATGCACCACGTCCGCTGGATGAGCAAAGTACTCTTCATACTGACGATGAGACTTTTCCGAGACCAACTGGCCAACCTGACACCTCAAGAATAGAACTGCATCATGGATGTAAATGAATTCTCCGTGAAAATCTATTTGAAGGCATGGATTCAAGGACCATTGGGATCAAATGCTCCAGCCAACGATCTTCAGCTTCTCAGGGCACTGCGGTCATACAAGAACGTGAAGATCGTCAAAGCTGCATCCATGAAATTTCAGACATCTGTGGTATCTGTCATGGAAATTGGTGGTTCAGGGACTGTTTGATCCTGCTGTTCCAATGGACGATAAACGTACAATGGTGAAGTCTGGAATGCTTCGTCACAGAGAAGTCTGGCAAACTGTTCAAATGACTCAGCTTGAAGGACAGATTTTTGGATGAAGATCCTGAAACGTGGAAACAACGTCAGGAGTTTCAGGAAACAGTAAAAAAAAAAAAAGTCAAGAAACTGATGATAGTTAATGATAATGCAGAATGGGGAGTTGTCTGATACAACAAATCAATGAACGAGTAATGCACGATGAAGATCAATTGGACTTCCTTCTTCAAAGTGTTGCTAATCACAGGAAGCAATCTCCTGAACCAAAGAAGAGTCTTATGGTAACTTGGCGACAATGGACGAGTAAGTGCCAGTGACCCCTTCCTTCGATCGGATACCTGTTTCATAGGGGGGACCAGGATGCATCAAAGATGATGAACTTCTGGGTCCCTGAACGACCCCTAATTATCAACAGATTTATATGAAATTTTCTGCAGCCGAAACATATATATATATATATATATATATATATATATATATATATATATCCATCACCCAGTCCTACATTGCCCCATAAGGAGCGTAGGAGTCCGGGGCTAGGAGTTGGTCCCGACATGAAAGATGAGAGTGATCAGCCTCACTCATCCCTGAGTGGCTCTGCATGAGTAATCAACCCCAACCACCCCTTGGATATAAACCTTCACCGGGTCAATCCGATTGCAGCTCAATAATTACCCCCTAAACCACAAGGCGCCAAAATTTGGCTATATGGTTACCACCCAGCGTAGTAAATGGTTTCCTGGTGTACAGGAAACTATTTGGCTTGTCACTCAGTGTAGAGTCACACACAGGCAGAAGGAAGAGGATAGAATGAAGGAAACAAAGACAGAAGAGGAAGTGTAAAGTCACCTGTAGGCAGAGGGACAAGGAAAGAATGAAGGAAAGAAAGACAGAAGAGGATGCAAGGAAAGAAGGATGAAGGAGAGGAAAGGGCAGACACCCTAGAGCAGAACTACATCGAGTGAGTGGATGGTGAGCGCCCTCACCTACCACATTATATATATATATATATATATATATATATATATATATATATGTAGTCACATGGAGAGACAGGCTGACGAATGAGGATATAAAGGAGCGTTGTGGTGTGGATGTGGATGTGATAGGAAGCGTTATGAGGAACACACTGAGGTGGTTTGGCCATGTGGAGAGGATGGAGGGTGAAAGACTGACGGAGAGAGTGTATGTGAGTGAGGTGGAGGGGGGAAGAGGGAGGGGGAGGCCGAGGATGAGATGGAGGGATGGGATGGAGAGGTATATGAGAGAGGGGTGTGTGAGTTGGGAGGAGGGCAGTGAAATGGCGGGGGAC
Source organism: Coenobita brevimanus (assembly GCF_032717465.1). Lineage (NCBI taxonomy): Eukaryota > Metazoa > Arthropoda > Malacostraca > Decapoda > Coenobitidae > Coenobita > Coenobita brevimanus. The sequence continues at coordinate 12,720,555 of NC_137058.1, forward strand.
AGGGCGACTTGGAGGCGATTTGTTTGTGGCCACCCCAAACGGGATAGAGGCGTCTGGCAATATATATATATATATATATATATATATATATATATATATATATATATATATAGATATTTTTGGCAGACGCCTTAATCCCGCAAGGGATGGCCACAAACAAATCGCCTCCATGTCGCTCTGTCCCCCGCCATTTGACTACCCTGCTCCCAGCTCACACACACTCTCTCTCATATACCTCTCCACTCCATCCCTCCATCTCATCCTCGGCCTCCTCCTCCCTCTCCCTCCCTCCACCTCACTCACATACACTCTCCTCATCAGTCTCCCACTCTCCATCCTCTACACATGGCCAAACCACCTTAATGTGTTTCTCCTAACGCTTCCTATCACATCCACATCCACACCACACCGCTCCTTCACTTCCTTAATAGTCAGCCTGTCTCTCAATGTGACTCCACATGCTCCTCTCAAATAACCTATTTCCACTGCTCTCACTCTATTTCTGTCCCTCCCACAACGTCTAAGCTTCACTGCCATACGTCAGATCGTATAACAATAATGTCGTGTAGTAGCTTTTTCACTTCCATGCTTATTTCCCTGTTTCTTATCACTGCTTTCAAGGAGCCAGCAACCTTTTTTCCGTGCTGCACCCTTTCAAGCACTTCATCCTCTAAACTTCCATCCATACTCATCACACTACCCAAGTACTTAAATGCACTCACATTCTCCATTTCATCCCCATCCAGTCTCACTGTACATTCACTAACTTCACTTCTCTTGAAGACCAGATCTTTACTCTTCCCTACATTCACCTTTAGATTCCGTTTCTTACACACTCTCCCAAACTCATCCGCCAAGCCTTGCAGCTCCCCTTCGTCTTCACTTAACAACACAGCATCATCTGCAAACAACAGTACAGGGAGTCTCCAAACACTGCTCTCTCTCTCTCTCACTAGGGCCACTCAAACATCAACTGTCCTACTTTGTATCTCTTTTATAACCTCATCCATATACAGATTGAACAACCATGGAGACATGACGCATTCCTGCTCCAGTCCAACCTTCAATAGAAAAATTCACTCAGTTCACCATCCACACGCACTGCAGCCTTGGCACCCTCATACATACTCTTCACGGCATTCAACAACTTCCCATCTACTCCATATATTCTTAATATTCTCCACAATCCTTCTCTATCCACCCTGTCATATGTTTTCTTCAAATTCATGAAGGCTGCATACAACTTCTTTCCCTTCTCTAGAAACTTTTCCACTAAGGATCTAAGAATAAATATCTAATCTACACAAGCTCTCCCCATTATAAAACCTCCCTGTTCTTCTCTAACTAATTTCCCTGTTATTTCCCTAACTCTGTCAATAGGTATCCTACAATATACTTTTCCTATTACACTAAGAAGGAAAATGCCCCTATGATTACCACACACTTCTTTTTCCGCATTTCCTTTGTACAGGGAAACAATTATACTTGACTTCCAATCCTCCGGGACTCTACCCTCCTCCCTGGCCAATCTGCACATCTCCCACATCCATTCTACTACTATCTCTCCACCATGTTTCAGCATTTCACCACACACTCCATCAATTCCTGGGGCTTTCCCCATTTTAACTTTTTTCATTGCTTCCACAACTTTCATCCTACTGAGTTCTTCTTATCCTCTCATATCCCTCCTTCTCGCTGCCATTCCCCAGCCTCTTATACATGCATTACTTTCATTCTCTGTGTTCAAGAGTTCATTGAAGTGTTCTCTCCATCTGCTCACTATTTCTCCCTTCTTCACTAGTAACCTACCATTTTTATCTTTCACTCCCCAGCTAACTTCTTTGGTACCCTGTCTAAAGCTCTTTACCTCTTTCCAGAACATTTTCTTACAATCCCTCCACTTTACACTCAGATTCCTTCCAAATTCCTCATCAACTCTCTTCTTCCCCTCTCACTAATCTTTTCACCTCTCTCTTCCTCTCTAAATATAACTCTCTCTTCCGTCTCTCAACTTCTTCCACGTCCCTGTTTCTCATCCACTCACTATATGCTCTCTTCTTTTGTGCCATAGCCTCTCTCACCTCTTCAGTCCAACATGCTGTTCCCTGCATGCCCTTTCGTCTTCTTTTCAGTCCACACACCACCTCACATGCTACACAGATTTCTTCCATTACTATCTTACACACACCTTCCACGTCTCCCATCTGCTCCAATCTATACTTACCTAATCACTCCTCCATTTCCCTCTTATACTCTGCCTTTTTTCCATCCTCTTGTACCTTTTCTACCCTCCTTGTAAGAACTACTTCCTCCTGTCCTTCCCTTCTTCTATTCCTCCATATTGTTTGGACATTGATTCTGACCACCACCAAGTGGTGGTCTGAAAGTCCACTCCCCCAACCTCTGTACACTCTTGCATCAATCACACACCTTCTCATCCTTTCATCCACACACACATAATCAATCACTGTCTTCCATTCATTCAGTTCACCATCCACCCTTCTCATCACTCACCATGTATACCTGTGGATCATTTTATGCCTGAAGAGGTTATTGGGTATCACCAACACCTGCCCAGCACAAAAGTCCACAAGGGCACTGCCATTCTCATCTACCTCTGCAGGCACACCCCACTCACCAACTACTCCATCCACCTTCACATTCTCTACTTGCCCATTCATATCTCCAATCAAGAACACTCTCTCAGTCCTTTCAGACTTTTCCAAGCATGCTTCCACATTTGTCCAGAACTCTTCTCTCACTCTGCTTACACGATCTTTCATTGGTGCATACAGACACATCATCACCCACATTTGTAGTCCAACTTTCACTCTACCCACACAATCCTTGTGCCAACTGATCCATACTCTCTTATCATTTTCGTCCATCTGTTACTCACAACAATACACACTCCTTCTTTTGCCCTCTCATTCTCACCTACTCCTGCGCATATACCCCATCCATACTTCCATTCTCTCACATTCTCTCCTCTCCATTTAGTTTCAGTTAATCCACATACATCTACTGTCGCACCCTCAAGCACCTGTACAATCTCCCTCTCTTTCACCTATCATTCGCACCCCTTACATTCCATGTAGCTATCCGTACCAAGTCCTTTGTTTGGTCCTTAGCCGTCATCTTTTGGTCAGTCCTGGTCCGAGGCTTCATGTTCGTATTTGCAGTTAGTTGTTTTCCGGGGAGGGGCACTAACCATCCGCCAACCCCCTTGTTTTCACGTAGGGAACAAGTGTTGGTTGGTTACAAGGTTACCACCCAGCATTGTAAACGATTTCCTGGTTTACAGGAAATCATTTGGCTTGCCACTCTAAGTGGACCTACACCCCAAAAACAGGGTATCACCACACAAAGTGGGTGGATGATGGGCGCCCCCACCTAAATATATATATATATATATATATATATATATATATATATATATATATATATATATATATATATATATATATATATATAATATATATATATAATATATATATATATATATTATATATATATTATAAATATATATATATATATCTATATATATATATATACAGTATATAAGTGCTCATGGGCCCTTTGGGCCCCTCGCATTTGGTCCTGTGGAGGGCTCTCATGCTGAGCTCTCGCTTCTCATGCTTCGCACTCACTTCTCGTGCTTCTCATTCTTTTCTCCGTGCTTCGCGCACGCGTTGCAATCATTTCAGGTAATCCGAGTCACCTTAGTGTGCTGTGTACCCCCTCCACAATATGTCTACCCCTGATGTATATATGTCCCCCCCCAATGCATACATGCCCCCACTAATCTTGCTAGGTCAGCACCCTTTCCCACGCCTGAAGACGGCGTTATTACATCAGTTCTTAGCAGACAGTCGAGAAGGGCAGACTGTTTTACTGTGAGCTTGTAATAAACTCCTTATCTTGCTGTTTGTACACGGAGTTTCTATTACCAAAGTATTGCAAGTTACATTTGGTAGCAGCGGTGTTTCGAACCATCACAGCTGTTCTAGTCTAACATTGTCACATGGATTTTATGCAGCTAACTGATTGATCGTGTCATTTGCAGCTTCGAGAATGGAATTCAAGTTGTCCGAACGCAAGTCCGAAATACACACACAGACATACGGCTACTGCTACAGTATATTTTAGTTGTAGCTATGGGCAAAAAATTCTACGGAGATCTAATGCCGAGCACCTGGAGCAGCTTTTTTGGTCAAAATGTGATTGCTCATTAATTATAGTAAAAGTTTTTCGATCATAATGAGACGAAGTTTTTTCACGTCAGTGAATTTTTTGCTATTTTTGTGCCAGTTTTGGTGGAATTTGAATATATAATTTAGGCTGCCCAAAATATGCATACACACACACACACACACACACACACACACACACACACACACACGGCTAGTGCTATAGTACATTAGATAAATATATACATATATTATAAAATATATATATATATATATATATATATATATATATTACCAGACGCCTCAATCCCGTTTGGGATGGCCACAAACAAATCGCCTCCAAGTCGCCCTGTCCCCCGCCATTTCACTCCCCTGCTCCCAACTCACACCCCCCTCTCTCATATACCTCTCCACCCCATCTCTCCATCTCATCCTCGGCCTCCCCCTCCCTCTTCTTCCCTCCACCTCACTCACATACACTCTCTTCGTCAGTCTTTGACCCTCCATCCTCTCCACATGGCCAAACCACCTCAGTGTGTTCCTCATAACGCTTCCTATCACATCCACATCAACACCACAACGCTCCTTTATATCCTCATTCGTCAGCCTGTCTCTCCATGTGACTCCACAGGCTCCTCTTAAATAACTCATTTCCACGGCTCTCACTCTTGACTTGTGTCCTTCCAACAACGTCCAAGCTTCACTTCCGTACGTTAGAATTGGTATCACAATACTGTCATGTAGTAACTTTTTTACTTCCATGCTCACTTCCCTGTTTCTTATCACTGCTTTCAAAGAACCAGCAACCTTTCTTCCCTGCTGTACCCTTTCAAGCACTTCACCCTCCAAACCTCCATCCTTACTCATCACACTACCCAAGTACTTAAACGTACTCACATTTTCCAATTCCTCACCATCCAACCTCGCTGTACATTCACTGACTTCACCTCTCACAAAGACCATCACTTTACTCTTCCCTACATTCACCTTTAGATTCCGTTTCTTACACACACTCTCAAACTCATCCACCAAGCCTTGCAGCTCCCCTTCGTCTTCACTCAACAACACGGTATCATCTGCAAACAACAGTACAGGGAGTTTCCAAACACTATCCTCTCTCACCAGGGCCACTCCAACATCCACTACCCTACCTTGTACCTCTTTTATTACCCCATCCATGTACAGATTGAACAACCATGGAGACATGACACATCCCTGTTTCAACCCAACTTTCAAAGAGAAAAATTCACTTAGTTCACCATCCACACGCACTGCAGCCTTCGCACCATCGTACATACTCTTCACAGCATTCAACAACTTCCCATCTATTCCATATATTCTTAACACTTTTCACAATCCTAGTCTATCCACCCTGTCATATGCTTTCTCCAAATCCATGAAAGCCGCATACAACTTCTTTCCCTTCTCTAGAAACTTTTCCACTAAAGATCTGAGAATGAATATCTGATCTACACAACCTCTTCCCTTCCTAAAGCCTCCCTGTTCTTCTCCAACTAATTTCTCTGTTCTTTCTCTAACTCTGTCAATAAGTATCCTACCATACACTTTTCCTATTATACTAAGAAGACAAATGCCCCTATGATTACCACACACTTCTTTTTCCCCTTTTCCTTTGTACAAGGGAATAATTATACCTGACTTCCAATCCTCCGGGACTCTACCTTCCTCCCAGGCCAATCTGCACATCTTCCACATCCATTCTACTACTATCTCTCCCCCATGCTTCAGCATTTCACCACACACTCCATCAATTCCTGGGGCTTTCCCTGATTTAACTTTCTTCATTGCTTCCACAACTTCTATCCTACTGATTTCTTCCTGTCTTCTCACCTCCCTCCTTCTTCCAGCCATTCCCCAGCCACTTATACTCGTATTACTTCCATCCTCCACGTTCAACAATTCCTTAAAGTGTTCTCTCCATCTGCTCACTTTTTCTCCCTTCTCCACTAGTAATCTACCATTTTAAAGGCACCAACATGCTTGCATGTGTCGGCCTTGGTCACCTAATGGCGGCTCTCCATGTTGCACGATCCATTGCAGCCTCCCTGTTCAGTCCCTTAACCCTGAGGTCACACTTAATGATCTCGTCCCTTGTCTTTCTCGGTCTACCCCTCGTAATCCCACCCCCAGTATTTACACTTCTCCCCTTCCTCACCCAAATTATCATCCCCCATCCACTCCACATGTCCAAACCATCTCAATCTACCTCTCCTCATCACAACACCAATACACTCCAGTCCCATCCTACCTCTCAACTCTTTCATCGTGAACCCAGCCCCCCCAGACCTTGGACGCAGGGACTCACTACACATCCACCTAATCATTGTCATTTCTGTACGTCTGAGCCATCGAATATCCTTCTTCACTGCCCAGGTCTCATTACCATGCAGCATTACATTCCTAACATATTCTGCATACAAAGGCCCCTTAGCACGTAGGGAGAGTCCTCTCAATGTCAGGAGAGGCAAGAGCTCCCTGAACTTCTTCCAACCACTTCTCACCCTAGCCACAGTGCTAGCTCCAGCCCCACCTCCAGCACACAATATGTCTCCCAAATAACAAAACTCTTCCACACACTCAAGAGATTCACCAGCAAGTTCAATTCTTTCACGTCTGACAATCTCCACCTGCTCTCCCCGACACGCCGTACATATAAAATCAGCATTATCTCGCAGTCTACCTCTGATACCACTACATCTCTTATGCACCCATTTATCGCAAACACCACACAAGATGGAATTACTTCCCGCGCGCTTGTGGCAAACTGCACATGGCCACTCTCCCTCGTCTCAGACTTTACCGCCACCAACCCTAGATATCATCACTTTTGTTTTATCTTCATTTACCCTTAAGCACTTGTGCCCCATACCATCTTTCCATTTCCTAAACCTTTCCTCCGCCTCCCTTTCATTCTCTGCAATCAACACCAAATCATCAGCATACAACAACTCCCACGGGAGTCCGTTTCTAAAGTCACGTGAAAGGGCTTCAAGTACCATGATAAACAACATGGGACTCAAAACTGACCTCTGATGCACACCAACATTCACGGAACACCCATCACTCAAATCTCCATTCACTCTTACCTGAGTGTGAGCACCCACATACATAGCCATAACCACCCTAACCAACCACTCCTCCAAGCCAAGCTTTCTCATTGCCCACTTCACCACCTCTCTGGGGACTCTGTCAAAGGCCTTTTCCAAATCAACAAAAACAAAATAAAGATCCCTTCTCCTACCAATATATTTTTTCTGAAGCTGTTAAGCAATGAATATGTCATCAGTGGTCCCCCTACCTGGCATAAACCCAAACTGCATCTCATCAATATTCACTCTTTCTCTAATCATACCTTCTAAAACTCTCTCCATTACCTTCATTATCTGATCTAAAAGCTTTATACCTCTATAATTTCCTCTTTCCAAGGCATCACCCTTGCCTTTCTACATATTTACAATTACACTCTTCAGCCAATCATCTGGGACAACACACTCATAAATAATCCTATTTATCAGGTCAGTGACTAATTTCACCCCTATATCGCCTGAGGACTTCAACATTTCAGCAGTCAACCCAGACACACCTGCTACCTTCCCCACCTTCATCCTCTCTAATGCCTCACTCACAGTAGCAGCATCAATCAAAGGCCAAGGGCCAGACACTGGATCTGCTGGCTCCAAACCTTCTCTGTCCCAGTCAAACTCTTCATTCAACAACCAGTTACAATGCTCTCTCCATGCATCTATAATATCCTCACTGTTCACCACTACCCTTCCTTCATCATTCTTCACACACTGCTCACCTACAATATCTCGATTATCCCTCTTCACCTGACCTGCCACCCTAATTATCATATTTTTCCTTTCCCCATGATTTAGGTTATCAAGTAAAAGTCTCTGTGACTCAAACTTTGCCCTGTATACCTCTCTTCTAGCCCTACGTTTGGTAGCCAAATATTCCTCTTTGCTACCACCCTTCTTCCATTCCCGGAAAAGCCTTCTTTTCTCCTCAACTGCAGCTTCTACACCCTCATCCCACCACCAAGTTACATTATGTCTTGGTGGTCCTCTTGCTCAACCGCATGTTACATCAGTAACTCTCAAGAGATTGTTCTTGAGGGCTCTGTACTGTTCATTAACGCCTCTGTCTACAGCTCCCTGTTCAGCCACCACTCTCCTCAACTCGTTATAGAAGGCATCCCTTACTACTTGGTTTTTCAGCTTCCATATTTTCCTCCTAGGTACATAAGTCCTCTTTTTCATCACTAGTTCTTTAAGCACCATATCACAAATCAGTAGTTTGTGCTGCTGCACACACTCCTCACTTCCTATAATTTTAACATCCCTCACTAACCTCCTATCGGCCCTCCTAACCAGAAAATAATCTATCTGACTGCTATTTCCCTCAGACTCATACGTAATTAACCTACTGTCTCTTTTCCTAAAATTATGTCTTCCACACAGTCATGTCCGTTGCCTCCCCAAACTCCAGTATCCTTTCCCCTTCTGCATTCCTTATACCATACGCACATCCCCAATGCACTCCTTCATAACCTTGTGCTGCTTCACCTACATGACCATTTAAGTCCCCTCCCAAAACCACTATATCTATCTATCTATCTATCTATCTATCTATCTATATATATATATATATATATATATATATATATATATATATATATATATATATATATATATATATATATATAAGTGTGCATTAGGAAAAGTATATGGTGGGATACTTATTGACAGTTAGGGAAATAACAGAGGAATTAGTCGGAGAAGAACGGGGAGGTTTTAGGAAGGGATGAGATTGTGTAGGTCAAATATTCATTCTTTCATTTTTAGTGGAAAAGTTTCAAGAGAAGGAACATAAGTTGCATGCGACCTTTATGGATTTGGAGAAAGCATATGACTGGGTGGATAGACAAGGACTGTGGAAGGTATTAAGAATATATGGAGTAGATGGGAAGGTGTTGAATGCTGTGAAGTATGTATGGGGGTGCTAAGGCTGCAGTGTCTCTGGATAGTGAACTGAGTGAATTTTTCTGTTAGAAGGTTGGGTTGAAACAGGGATGTGTCATGTCTCCATGGTTGTTCAATCTGTAGGCTACATGGATGGGGTTATAAAAGAGATACAAGGTAGGGCATCGGATGTTGAAGCGGCCCTAATGAGAGAGGGCTCCCTGTGCTGTTGTTTGCAGATGATAATGTGTTGTTATGTGAAGACGAAGGGGAGCTGCAAGACTTGGTGGACGAGTTTAGGAGAGTGTGTAAGAAACGGAATCTAAAGGTGAATGTACGGAAGAGTAAAGTTATGGTCTTCGAGAGAAATGAAGCCAGTGGATGTACAGTGACGCTGGATGATAAGGAAATGGTAAAATGTCAGTACGTTTAAGTACTTGGGTAGTGTGATGAGTAAGGATGGAAGTTTGGAGGGTAAAGTGCTTGAAAGGGTATAACAAGGTAGAAAGGTTGCTGGTTCCCTGAAAGCAGTGATTAGATACGGGGAAATGAGAATGGAAGTGAAAAAGTTATTACATGACAGTATTGTGATACCAACTCTAACGCATGGAAGTGAAGCTTGGACGTTGTTTGAGGGACACAAGTCAGGAGTAAGGGAAGTGGAAATGAGTTTTTTGAGAGAAGCATGTGGAGTTACATCGAGAGACAGACTGATAAATGAGGATGTGAAGGAGCTTTGTAGTATGGATGTGCATGTGTTAGGAAGCGTTAGGAGAAACACAATGAGGTGGTTTGGTCATGTGGAGAGGATGGAGAGTGAGAGACTGACGAGAAGAGTGTATGTGAGTGAGGTGGAGGGGGAGAGAAAGAGGGGGAGGCCAAGGATGAGATGGAGGGATGGAGTGGAGAGGTATATGAGAGAGGGGGGTATGAATTGGGGGCACGACAATGAAATGGCGGGAGTCAGAGCGACGTGCACGCGATTTGTTTGTGGCCACCCAGTAGGGGATTAAGGCGTCTGGCGATATATATATATATATATATATATATATATATATATATATATATATATATATATATATATATATATATATATATATATATATATATTGTGTGTGTGTGTGTGTGTGTGTGTGTGTGTGTGTGTGTCTTTGTGTGTGTGTAGGGATTGCTTAGTTAGGAATGCTAAAGCTGTGTGTGGTGTGGCAAGAATAACAGCAAAGATGAAAGGTACGGCATGGTGGGATGAAGAGGTGAAGAAAGCAGTGGAGGAAAAGAAGTGGCTACAGTGGTTCAATTGAAATATGATTTGAGTATACTGAGAGCAAGAAGCACGTAAAGAGACTAGTGAAGAGGAAAACGAAGGAAATAAATGATGATCTAGGAAGAAAAATAAATGATAACTACTCTGAAAAAAGGAAGTTATTCTGGAAAGAGATGCGGAAATGTAGAAGTGACAGTGGAATGAAATCTGAAAATGTGAAGGATGTAAGTGGTAGATTATTAGCCCATGGGGATGAAGTAAGAACCACATGGAAAGAATATTTAGAATTGCTAATGAATGGGAATAGATAAAGCAAAGCGGCTGTAAACATGATTGGTTTTGGGAGTGTGCAGAGAGGGAATGCAGCACCAGGAAACGTGACACTCGCCCCAGTGAATAACGCTGTGAAACTGCTGAAAAAATGGGAAAGCAGCTGGGGTTGATGAGGTATATGCAGAGATGATTAGGTGTACAGTAATGGAGAGAGCGGAATGAAGTGCTTGTTGGAGATATGTAAGAAGGCATGGAACAGTGAAACTGTGCCAGCAGAGTGAAAAAGGGCTGTGATTGTACCCCTGGACAAAAATAAAGGTGAGCAAAATGAGTGAAAGAATTATTGTGGCATAAGTTTACTGAGTGTGGTAGGGAAGGTATATGGAAGAATTATTATTGACAAAATAAGAGAGATATCAGAAGTCCTGGTGAGTAATGAACAGAGTGACTTTGGGAGTGAGAGAGGATGTGTGGATCAAATATTTGCAGCAAGACAGTGAAGAAGGCTTGTGAGGAGGACTATAAGGTGTTTATGGCATTCATGGCTCTGGAAAAGGCATACGGCAAAGTAGACAGAGAAGGATTGTGGAAGGTTTTGCACGTGTACACACCGTATATGTAGATGGTAAGCTGCTGGGTGTCGTCAAGAGTTTTCATGATGGTAGTAAAGCACTGTTGCATCTTTATCTCTTTTCTATCTCTACTTCAATGGTCACTGCTCTTTTGAACTGTCTGCATGCATTCCCCCGTCTCTACGACGGGCGCGTACCACCCTTCTAGCAGCATACTCTCATCCCTTTTCTGTCCAACTCTCTAATGCAAGAGTTAACCGTTACTCCCAGTCCTTGATATATGCAACAGGTCAACTCTGGAACTGTCTTCCTCTGTCTGTATTTCCTGCTTTCTATGATCTCCAGTCTTTCAGTGTGTCCAGGCATCTCGAAATGATCGGTTCTTGAATTTGGCTCTCTCTTGTGTTTATTTTTCTTTCAGAGGGAACTGTTATTGCAGGCTCATGGCCTTTGGTTCCTTCTTCCTCGCATTAAAAAAAAAAAAAAAAAATGGGCACGTGAGTGAATGATTCACAATCGGTGTGGGCGTGCGACAAGGTTGTGTGATGTCCCCGTGATTATTCAATATATATATATATGGGGTGATGAAAGAAGTAAAAACACGAATAATGGTGAGGGGGATGGCTTTGGAAATGAACGGCAACGGATTGAATACCTCAAATTTATTGTATGCTGATGGGGCAGTACTACTTGCACATGCTAGACAAGAACTTGGTAGACTAGTGCAGAGTTTTCCTGATGTCTATGAGCGTCATGGCTTGGGAGTAAATGTAGACAAGAGTAAAGTGATGGTTACTGAGAGAGAAGGTGACTCCCAGTGTGATGTTAGTGTGAATGGAGAGAGACTGGAATTGTTGAGAGAGTTCGAATACCTGGGTACAGTGATAGAAAAAGAGAGGAAAATATGCAAAAAGGAGTGGAAAGTAGTGACACAAGGAAGGAAAGTAGCTGGTGCAATGAAGGCCTTGATAAGAAACAGAAGCTTGAGTGTTGCAGCTGCACGAGGCTTACATGAAGGAGTGTTAGTGCCAATTTTAACACATGGATGTGAGACTATGGTGTGGCAGGAAAATGAATTCAAGAATGAGAGCAGTGGAGATGGGACTGCTGAGGAATGTATGTGGACTGGAGTACACGGGGTGGATAGGATATGAAACAAAATGATTCGTGAAAGATGTGGACTGAGGAAGTCTGTGGACACTAGAATCGAAGAGAGTGTATTGAGATGGTATGGTCATGTGTAGACAATGGATAACAATAGAGTGGTGAAAAAGGTATATCTGAGCAAATTTGAAACAGGAAGGAGGCGAGGTAGGCCAAGGAGAAGGTGCAGGGATATGGTGGATGAGGGTGTGAGGAGGAGAGGTTCGGAAGTCGGTGAGGCTAGGGGACTGACAAGAGATTGAGCTGGCTGAATGAATATTGTATGGAGAAGCGCATGATCAGGGATTTGGCACCCTTTTTTAACGTGACAGCGTCCGGATTGATTCTATCAGATATGTTTATGTGAAGCTACAGTACGTGGTAAATGTTTTGGGCTTATCAGATAGAGCTAGGTTTCCGGGGGCTTTAATGGTGAGTGTCTGGAAGCGTGTCCCATCTGAATGATCAAATCTGGGCTGTCTGGACGGTGCTACTTCTCGCCCTGCCCTAGGGTGGTATATATTTCATCTCGCTAAAAGATACCAATAAAAAAAAAAAAAAATAGAAGTAACTGAGGAAGTGTTGTAAGGGGCCCCTAGCTCTCTCTCTGACCTTACCCTAACCCCTCATGCTATTGATTGACAGTCCGTTTATTTTTTATTTTTAGAAGGTCATGCAAATACAGGGAAGGATGTAGTATGTAGAGCTATTAAGGATGACCCAGGGATATCTTTTAAACAGTGTAAATCGTGTAATTAAGAAACAACAAAATATAATCGTTATCTTCTTTTAGCAAGCTCAAAACATTTTGGAGGGCAAAAGCATATGTACCTGCATGAACTGCTTTCTGCCGCCAAGGCAATATGAGTCCCATTTTTATTTTTATATTTGCTAAACATTTATATTAGGCATCTTAAGGGAGCTGTCTTATTCTGAAAAGCAAATTGAGTCGATGGAGAATGTTGGTAGAATAAGTAAGGTGCCTTCAGGGTTAAAAAAAAAAAAAAAAAAAAAAAAAACTAATAGGTTGGACATAGCACTAATAGGTCGAGTGATTTATAGGCTGAAGACAGACAAGGAGAGAGAGAGAGAGAGCATCGGGTACGGCTAGGATCCGTGTATACTGTACCTGGGTTAACAAGAATTAACGGCCACATTTTCACTAGTTCCCACAAAATTTCCGCCGTGTATTGTGCAAGTTTGACAGGAAGTGTAAGGGAACAAGGAGTGGTGGTTGGTTCATTACACTTAGTTGTAGGTTATCATCATCATTCTCATCACTATCATCAGCAGCAGCATGATATTCACAATATGTATTTCCCCCTCATTCTCATCATCACCATCATTGCCCTAAGAAGTTCCCGGTAATTTATTTCATCGTCACCTCAATCAGCAACTGGTACAAAGGCAGGATCCTTACCAATCTTCTCTTTGCAGAGCAAAGTGAACAGTAACCATTCTTCTCTTTGCAGAGCAAATTGAGCAGTAATCAGAAATAAGTACTGTTATAAGAAGAACAACTGTCAATAAAGTCCGGTATTATGAGCCAGAGCTCAACGAGATCACACATAAAAATGGCACACTACCAAACTGTGTGTGTGTGTGTGTGTGTGTGTGTGTGTGTGCTTTCGCACGTTGGATATGAAAAGAACGAAATTTGAGTAAGAAATCCTATGAATAAAAGTGTAGATGACAGTATGTTGACAATGTTACCCCACAGAGAGAATATGTATTTGCCAGTGAGAAGGGTGTGTGTGTGTGTGTGTGTGTGTGTGTGTGTGTGTGTGTGTGTGTGTGTGTGTGTGTGTGTGTGTGTGTATACAAATACATACGTACATACATACACATATCTATGTATGTATGTATGTATGTATCTATCTATCTATCTATACTGTATATTGTGTGTGTGTGTGTGTGTGTGTGTGTGTGTGTGTGTGTGTGTGTGTGTGTGTGTGTGTGTGTGTAATATACGTGGGATAGGTGGGGACGCCTTTCATGCACTTACTCGATGTAGGGTAGGTCTCTATACTTATAGACAAGCCAAGTGGTTCCCTGTACCCAGGAAAGCATTACGTGGTGGCAACCATATATTCTGGTTTCTGGCCGGCATAAGTGTCCCCCAGATATCCCTACCAAAAATCACTAAATTTTGGCAAACGTTTAGGAGAGCCTCGGAGGGCCCAATATCTGCCCAGGGCCCCAACCTATTGGGCTGATTCTCACATGGCCATGTGGAATGTGAGAGGTGTGAATGTGGAGTGCATGAGGGTGGAAGTAGCGAACGTGTTCAAGAGTGCGGGATATGCCGTGATGACACTGTGTGAAACAAAAATGATAGGGTGTGGAGTGGAGCAGTGAAAAGATGTGAAATGTGTAAGATCAGGCATGAATGGGAGAGGAAGATGCAAGACTTCCCCATCTCCCAGCAAGTACCTACGACCATATCGATATTGGTGACAGCAGTAAACGAAGCTGATTAACTTCGCAATCAACGAACAAATCACAGTCAAAACAACCAACGATTGCTCTACAAGCAACAATCATCAATCAATCTACAAGTGAATACAGTGAGAACAAGAAGTGAGAAACGACAAACAATAACAAATAAAAGTGAGAAAGGATGAAGTGCATATGTACTGTGCTAACAATGGTGACCCAGCATGGTGATGTATCAAAAGAGTCTGACCTTCATTCCTCCCTCCTCCTTGAACCTTCATCACCCTCCACCACGATCTCCACCTTCTTCTACATTACCACCACCTTTGTCTTCTCCACCACAACTGCCAGAGTGAGGCAGCTACTCAGCAGTGTGTCATCATTTGCTGAGTGGGGACAGTGACACCACTGACCTACATACTTACTTACCTACCTACCAACCTACCTACTTACCCACCTACTTACCTATCTATCTACAACGCAGTGGGAAAGCGTGGCACTAACAAAGATAATGCAACATCTTTTAATCAACTGACCATCCGTCCTCCAGCAGCCGACATTATCATTGTTAATGAATGTAGTTTGTCGTAGTTTACCGCTGTTCACCATTGCTGCCAATATCGATTAACATATAAACTAGGGCTGTATCGGATGTCAGCATTTAAACATCCGCGGATGCGGATGTGATTGTGGATATCATGTTTTTGTATCTTGCGGATGTAGATGCAGATGTCTGTTTCTAAAAACTGCGGATGCGGATGCAGATGCGGATGTGAAACTATGACATCCTTGCAGATGCGGATGTGGATGCGGATGTTTTCAGGATAAATTGTTGCATAATCATTTAACTAAAGCTCGGTCTTTGGAGACAGCTGCCTATCCCTTATCCCGGTCTTGGGAACTGATTTTTTCCTACTTTTAAAATATTCATAATGAACTCAGCTACTGTAAAAAATACAATGTTTTCAGACAGTGGTACTTTCAGCACCTTTCTTTAACTTACTGTGACACTTCCCTAGCCATAGTCTCCATAACACACACACGCACACCACACAGCCATACACACCAATATAAATGCATTTTGACTCCTATTAACCCTGTTAATCATTACAAAGTACCAAGGTAAGCGTATTACCCATACGACTCTTATCGACGTGGTGGAGTTAGTTACAGCACTTTGGTCTTGTGCAGACCAAAGCTCTATGGAATAACTACAAATTTTTCGCCCTTATGACCGCCTACCAGGGTAAACAGTAAACACAGCAAGCAAGTTGCATCACAGAAAAACACTAATGTTTTTGTTTATAACGAAGGCATACATTTCAGTTAAAGTCATTATAATGCAGTGACCCACCACATCCGCTTTATGTCTCGTTCAAATGCCGATGCGGATGCGGATGTTTATTAAAATGCCAGTGTGGATGCGGATGCGGATGTATATTTTACAAAAGCGCGGATACGGATGCTGATGTGGCGGTCGAAATGGATGTGGATGTTCCGCGGATGCGGATGCGGATATCAGACACATCCCTAGTATAAACTAATATCGATGAACGTAGTTTATCGTATAAACTAGTAAGGCATGGTTTTATTGTAGTTCAGTTTGTTGTTACCGCTCACCACCAATGTTAATAGGCTTAGCCGAGGGGTTTGATTAGATTGAGAAGGTTATCTGTTGTATTGTCGATGGGAGTGACACAAGGCGAGAGAGGGTAATGTTTTTTAGTGGGCAAAGTGGATAGTGTAGGTGACAAAATTCCACAGTAATCATGTGAGATGTATAAACCAGATTCTGATGTATGGGCTAGAAGTGTATCTGGGCAAGTCACAAAAATTTATGTATTTTGAGTGAAGTAGAAGAACTGTGAATGCCGAGTGCATTGATGATGGATAAGTTTATCTGGAGCAAATATGAAGTTGCAATGATGAGGGATGTCGTGATCTTTTATGATGGCCATTTCCCAAGAGACTGTCTCAGCTGGCTGAAACGTGAAGATGTACGCAGGACAAAGGTGAAATGCATGTAATGATGTGCGACATTTTTGTTCAATTGTTGTTTCACTAGTGAAAGTAACAGCATCCTGTTTCTTGGAGACCATGATGACTTATGTTTTGATGTTGATGGTGGCTAATGAGTCATCATTCTTAAAGGGAAACGGGCATATTTGATAGACTGTGAAAACAATCATGTTACGAATGGTACATGAACTACTGTTGATGCTGTGAGTGTTGCTTCCAAGTTCGGATAATATAATATCAAATTTCTTTCCTCAAACAAAGGTTTCAACCATGCTTATGTATGCCTTGACTAATTATTTGATGAAGGTTGCGAATGGGTAGTAAATTAATGGTGATCCTTCCGTTACCAGCATTAGCAATTCCTTTCATTAAAAGACATAATGACCCCCTAGTATTGTAATATTATGATCCATGGTCACCGAGAGGTGTTGAAATTGTTTATTGTTTCCTTCTAGCCCTACGTAGGCAAATGGGGTCCCTGTGGACCCCAGCATGTTTTGAAAATGTTGCCATTAAGCCATTTTTTACTTTCACAGCCTGACCTCTCATGACTTTTATTGTAGATGGTTATTTTATATCCTCATAAAATCTGAGCAAAAAATCTCGCACGATTAAGGAGTGACATTGCAATAAATGTCAGTGGGGTCAGCCAGGACCCCACTTGGCCTTTCGGTTGACTAATTTTTTTTATATATTTTTTTCAGATATTTCAGATTATAACCATTAGGACAATGTCAATACTAGTAGCAAAGTTTTATGCCTCAATGGCAGTGGCAGAAGGTGACCTAGAAGAAGAAAATTCTTCAGATGGTGATTTATCTGTATCCGACGCTGATGATTATGAAGTGCTTGAACGATCGGACAGTGAAATTAGTGTGAGTAGTATTGAGTCTCCTGTGAGTGCTGATGATAATTCTGAAAATGCAAGTGGTGGTAGTAATACAGAAGATGCTCATCAAGAGGATAAAACAAGAAATTATTGTACTAAATTTGAATATTACAGGGATAGTTTTATTTTATGATCATGCTAATATACTTTACACATTAACTTGTTATTATTTTGAGAACCTGTTCCAAGAATACTGACAATCAACCATTCAAATAAGTGTAGAATCAGTTCTTCCACACTCAGTCTTTAATAAAATTGTGATATGAAAAACTTTCGTAAAAATAATAATAATGTGGAGAGAATGGAGAATGAAAGACTAACTAAGAGGGTGTGAGGTGGAGGGAGGGAGAGGGAGGGGTAGACCGAGGATGAGGTGGAGGGATGGAGTGGAGAGGTATATGAGGGAGGGGGGGTGAGTTGGGGGGAGGGGAGTCAAATGGTGGGTGACAGAGTGACTTGGAGGCGTTTTGTCTGCGGCCACCCTTTGCGGGATTAGGGCGTCGGGCTATAGATAGATAGATAGATAGATAGAAAAAAAACAAAAACAAAAAGGGACACTTGGTGGGTTGGTTCCACGTGCCGTGTCTTGGGCAACATACAGTATGTACAAAGTTTAGTAGAGATAACTTTATGAATATGGCAGAAATACACCATTAAGGTTTGGGGTCCGCCGGGACCCCATCGGCCTTCCGTGTACCTTGGTAACTCTTGGCCCATGAAGGGCTAAGGCATTTACTTTCTCCACGGTTCCCACAGTTGACATTTCTGCCTTTCTTAGGTTCTTTACACTCGTCAGCATTAAGGTGTTCTGGGTATCAGGCAACTTATAATGATATGAGAGAATTTTTGTAGTTTTTTATCATTTGTTATTTATTTCCTTCAGATCATTTTCTGTAGCCAGTCCAACAATGTTGCTTATACTTGCTCCACCTAGATCGAACAAACTACGTCTGTTACGTGTATCTGTGATGTCGTTTCCTGCCTGTCACTCACTTCCTTGTTTGCTTGTATGTTTGATTTTCCTTACTTGCTGAGATTTACTTGTAGGCTTGTCACTGTATTGTTATTTTTGTATGAATTGTATACAAATGTATCAGTTATATAGCTACAATGACCACACTTGTGATTCCTGCAGTTATGTTACAGTTGCTACAGTTATGTAGCTACAAGCACTAGCATTGCTGTCATTATGTTACAATTGCTACATTTCTGTAACTACAAATTGTTACAACCACATTTTGTGACAGTTGCATTAACACGATGTAACCACAATTTTATTGCAACCACAATCATGCAACAGTTACAATGACGAGATGTAACTACAGTTTTATTGCAACCACAGTTATGTAACAGTTGCATTAACATGATGTAACTACAGTTTTATTGCAACCACAGTTATGTAACAGTTGCATTAACACGATGTAACTACGGTTTTAATGCAGCCACATTTTTTTTTTTTTTTAATGTGTCCGACTCTGGGCAAAGGCTTCAGGGCCTATATCTCGGGGGCAGTAGCCTATCCCAATGCCCAGTAGTCCTCCTACACCTCCACATGTCACCACTTCGGCGCTAACACCCACCGTCCATATTGAATACATGTTTGGGCTGTCTCATACAGGACTGGTGTATTGGTATTAGCGGGGGTACTTTTATGACATGTCGGCGGGTCATCTGGTAGATCAGGAAAGTCTGCTTTTATGAACTTCAAATCCTTAAACTGTTCCTGCCCCAGCCAGGATTCGAACCTGCGTCCATCAGGACTGTAGACCGCCTCTCTACCGATTCAGCCACCGCCTCCCCAATTGTGTAACAGTTGCATTAACACAGTGTTATGTTACAGTCACATTTGCGTAACAGTTACATTTACAGAATGTAACTACAATTGCATTAACACGATGTAACTGCACTTATGATACAACATTCCTTCATTTATGTTATTTTTATAATATTATTTATTTCACTTAATTAGCTTACAAGCTGATTGTAATCTGTATACAATGTTCATTAAGCCGAGCGATATGTAGACATTTTATAGGCACTAGTATATATCTCATAACACAATGTACAGGTTGTAGTGTCTGCTGGAGACATATACAGCTTCTCACTGAGAATGTCAACCCACATAATGTTTGGGGTAAGCGGTGGCTCAGTCGGTAGAGAGGTGGCTTGCAGTCCTACCGGACTCAGGTTCAAATCTCTGCTGGGGCAGGGAACAGTTTAAAGATTTGAAAATCATTAAATCAGACTTTACTGATCTACCAGAAGACCTGCCGACATGTTGTAAAAATACCCCCGCTAATACCAATACACCAGTCCTGTATGAGACAGCCCTAGCATGTATTCAATATGGACGGTGGGTGTTAGCGCCGAAGTGATGACATGTAGGGGTGTATGGTATGTATAAGGACTACTGGGCCTTGATAGCAGGCTGTGAAGCCTATGCTCTGAGTCGGACAGATAACAAAAATATCCACAATCTTGTTGTCCCAGACCATCAAGAATGCTTAACATATGATGTATCTCAAACAATCTCTTTGTAGTCCAGACGACCAAGAACTGCATGACGTATTCAAACACGTGGGGTAACCAACTCTAGTCAGTTAGTCCACGTGAACAGAAATCTGCCAGACATTACATCACACTCACACATCCTCTCCAAGCTGTATATAATGTTGGAGAGATTCCCTTCAGGTTAGAAGGGGTTGGAGAGAAGGCCCGATAACACGAGGGTCAGCTAGGAGGCTTTGCCGTCACACTACGTTACACTTTAAATTACAATTCGATGCAACTGTACGATAAACTTCGTAACCCAAGAGTGCTCTAACTCACCTAGCTGATAAACAAAGGGGGAAGCTGAGAGAGAGAGAGAGAGAGAGAGAGAGAGAGAGACAGACAGAGAGAGAGAGAGAGAGAGAGAGAGAGAGAGAGAGAGAGAGACCTTCCTATTCACTCTAGCCAACGACACACCATTTTTATTAAGCGGTGACAAGTTCGAGCCATATTACGTCTCACGAATTTATTCTGGCAGTGCTTCGAGGATCTATAATCGACCTCCCTATCTCCCTACAAGTACCTACGACCACGCTATCGAGATTGGTGGCAAGCGGTAACAACGAACTAACTACAATAAGCTACGCTCATCAATAATTTATCTTGGAAAGAACATATTACCTCTCTTATAAAATCTGCTTCCAAGAGATTAGGTGTGCTAAGGCAGCTCCGTGCCTTCTTTACCCCTGCAGAATTGCTGACTTTATATAAGAGTTTTATTTCCCCCTGTGTAGAGTACAACTCTCATGTGTGGGGAGGCTCCCCGCATGCAGCTCTTCTCAACAAGGTCGAGACAATGGCTTTTCGTCTCATTAACTCTCCTCCTTCTACTGGCTCCCTTCAACCTCTGTCTCTTCACAACACTATTGCATCTTTATCTCTTCTCTATCGCTACTTTATTGGTCACTGGTTCTCTGAACTGTCTGCCTGCATCCCTCCACCACAATGGCGAGTCCGTAGCACCCATCTAGCAACAAACTCTCATCTCTTTTCTGTCCCAGTCTCTAATGCAAGTATTAACTGTTACTCCCATTTCTTCAAGTATGTAACAGGTCGCCAATGGAACTGTCTCCCTCTGTCTTTATTTCTTACTGCCTATGATCTCCAGTCTTTCAAACGCAGTGTGTCCAGAAAACTCGAAATGAACTGATCCTGAATTAGGCTCTCTCTTATCTTGTTTGTGTTTGCTTACATGGAACAATTTCCGGGCTCATGGCCTTTGGTTCTTTCTTCGTTGAAAAAAAAAAAATGCTTCACTGTACATCATAATTTAACCTAACCTAACCAAGCCTACCCAACCTTCAGTTGGGAAATTAGGAAATGAAATCCACCTTTGAGTATGTTAAGTTTCTTCCATTATGCCAGAAACAAACAATCGTGGATATGGCTTAAGGAATGTGATGAAAATAACAGGGGAGTTTTTTTTCCACCAGGAAAAGGTAATTTACCACCCTGAAAATATTCAGAATAATGCAGAAAACAAACTGGAGGAAAATGAATAGAACTGGTAATGGTCGTCTGCTACTTAAAGTAAAGAGTACATTTATCGAAAATGATTCTTGCTAACCTTTTCAAAGGGGTACTCATCTCCAACAGTCTTGCTGACTTCTTCATTGACACAGGTCCCTTCATGGAATGGAGTCTAAAATTCAACCATGGACTGGACACGTTAATGACCATACAAACAGGTGCAAAGATCCCAAGAATAAAATGAAGGAACCATCTATCTTGTGCTATCGTAAGTCATCATCCAAGTCAGTTGATAGTGGTCCCCAGCATTCTAGCAGCACAGCACTCTAGCCAGCTGATAACCTTCATAACTCTAAACTTGTATAGTAATCATTTTCTACCATATTTTTGTTTATTTATTTATGATTACATTTGGTACATGGCAATGTTGTGCAATAAAACCCGGAACAACATTACATTTTTCCCATGTCATACAGTTCCCCTTTTGCTTTCGACCAAAGTTTCCCTGACTATTTTCCCCATATAAAGTTAACTTCACCGATCACGGTTTTCCAAACCAAGGTGGTTTTGAGGAAAATAACCCCAGTGGTTGGCAGGAGAGTACTGTACAGTATATAAATAAATAAATAAATATATAAATATATAGATAAACAGATAGATAGATATAGATATAGATAGATAGATATAGAAATAGATATATATAGATAAATATATTGGGTTGTTTCATAAAATCGAATCATATTTTTATTGCTCATAGATGCCTGTGTTCCCTTTACATAAATATCATCCTTGGCCAAAAATTACGATCCTCCAACAGAAATTAGGGGTCCCGAGAAATCATGGACTCCCTCAGATTACAGATTTTTTTTTTTTTTAATTCAGACGTATAATTTCGGTAACTAGAATGACACAGACAGAAGAGACACATATAGCTACTTCAAAAAATCCGCCTTCTGCGTCTTCGGAAAATCTTTCCTGTGCTTGAAAACTTCTCTCACAAAGAACTGTTTGTCTTCCTCCTTCATTGTTACCGTTGTAATGAACTTGTTGATGAAAACGATCCCTCTTTCAGCCAAGTCATTCACCACGGCCAGGTCATGGACCCTACCTAGGCCTATATGGTACGTTGGGTCACATTCCCAAGATGAAGAGAGATTTTCAATGAAGGCAACGTCGATATCAAGTGCAGTGACTAGATCCTTAGTCCCCATAGATACAAAATCTGATAACTTCTTTCCTTTGAAATAACCCAGGATGGGTTTCCCCTCACTGCGCTTCAACACTTTCCTTAATGCCGGCTTCAGGAGGTTATCTTGCATCCTTCTTTTTTCCTCCTAGGGAAGATCTTTATCGAAAAATGCCAAGCCTACCATGTCCCAGAGAGGTGCCAGAGGTGTCGTTTCATGGTTGTTTGTGCTTTCTTGGTGACATCGATGATCACAGCTTCTTCCTGCATCGTTTCCATGTCCTGCAAGAACTTCAGATCCACACATGGCGCCTGTTCTCGGCGCACGACACCAAGCCTTTGCATAGGCCATGGCGATGAAGAAGCAGATTTCTGTGACTCCTTTCAGTTCCCGCCCTGTCATCATGAACTGGTCTTATAAAAGGTATAGCTTCAATGCATAGGTGGCTTTTGTAACCACCGCACCTGGTGATACGCTCCTGGTTCCTGCAGTGGCACATTGGCGGCAGTCTCTTCTCCAAGAAGGAGAACCAGCTGAAGAAGTTCTCGGTAGTCATCTAGCTGCTGACAGAAAGCCAGAGCTTTCCTCACAACAAGGACAGTTCTGTCCCTGAGACCCTAAAGAGGTTCAGCGATGCTGCAGCTGATGGCCCAGAATCGATTGACAGAATTCCATTGATTTTGGAATAGATCCCAATATTGGGCCCAGTGGTGAGGCGCATTGAAAACTGGAATACTTTGGCTAGAACGATTTCATAGATATGATGCCTGGATGATAGATAAAGGTGTTGCTTTTCTAGTGCTTCCACAGTCTTGATGCAGGCTCCCACATGAATTCCAGTGTTCGATGCTGTTGTATCGAATGATAATCCGTTGATTCTTTTTTACAGATGGTGTTCCTGTACATAATCAATGCAAACGCATGCTATCTCCACTCTTATACCAGCTGGAACTTTTGGAACTCCATGCAGCTTTCCTGGCCGTTCCTGGAGACCAGAGTGGCAACCTGATTCACAAATCCCTCACGTGTGATTTCAGACAGCCATTTCCCATCCCAGTGCAACACCAAGGACTTCCTAGGACAGAAGTCTTTCCCTCTGCTGCTTGTTTCCGAAGTAACTGGCGAGCACGATACATTGTGGAGGCTGAGATGGAAACCTTGTTCAAATTTTGCCTATGGGCCTGTGCAACCACACTGTAGGACATCGCTGCATCACATATGCTAATGTTCATCCACTCGTGGGCGACAGCCACATCCTGAGTAATGAAATTCCTCGACCGCTTCTTCTGGGAACATAAATCAGATGTGGATGCATTCCACGAGGGATCAGGTTCTGAAGACTGTCGTCAGAGGACGAGCTGTCTTCAAGAGCTGCGGTTTCTGCTAATGTCTTGGACAGGTTAAACTCCCGGTTTCATTTCTCCTCCTGTTTTTCCTCTCGATGCCTTTCCTACTCTCCATTTTAGCCAGCTTCATATCCACCGATCTCATACTGCTTTGTGTTGGGTCCTTCTGCTGACTCAAGTAGGAGATCTTGTCTTCCTCGTTTTTCATCATACAAAGGGCATTGGAAAGACCAATATCGAGGATATCATTTTTAATTTCCTCCTAGAATATGTCCCTAGAAGCCAGAATGATTGAAAGTCAGGCATAATTATTTCCCTCTACAAAGAAAAAGGGGAAAAAGAAGTGTGTGGGAATCATAGGGGCATTTGTCTTCTTAGCGTAATAGACAAAGTATATGACTGGATACTTACTGACAGTTAGGGATAAAACAGAGGAATTAGATGGAGAAGAACAGGGAGGTTTTAGGAAGGGAAGAAGTTGTGTAAAACAGATATTCATTCTTAGATCTTTAGTGGAAAAGTTTCAAGAGAAGGGACATTAGTTGTATGCGGCCTTCATGGATTTGAAGAAAGCATATACATGGTGGATAGACAAGGGTTGTGGAAAGTATTAAGAATATATGGAGTAAATGGAAAGTTGTTTAATGCCAAGTATGTATGAGGGTGCTAAGGCTACAGTGTATGTAGACAGTGAACTGAGTGAATTTTTCTTTTTGAAGGTTGGATTGAAACGGGGATGTGTCATGTCTCTATGGTTGTTCAATCTGTATATGGATGTGGTTATAAAAGAGATACAAGGTAGGGCAGTGGGTGTTGGAGAGGCCCTAATGAAAGAGGGCAGTATTTGGAAACTCCCTGTATTGTTGTTTGCAGATGATACTGTGTTGTTAAGTGAAGACGAAGGGGAGCTGCAAGTCTTGGTGGATGAGTTGGGGAGAATGTGTAAGAAACGGAATCCAAAGGTGAATGTACGGAAGAGTAAAGTTATGGTCTTTGAAAGAAATGAAGTCACTGGATGTACAGTGAGGTTGGATGAGGAGGAAATGGAAAATGTGAGTGTGTTTAAGTACTTGGGTAGTGTGATGATTAACGATGGAAGCTTAGAGGGTGAAGTGCTTGAAGGGGTACAACAAGGAAGAAAGGTTACTGGTTCCTTGAAAGCAGTGATAAGAAACAAAGAAGTGGGCATGGCAGTGAAAAAGTTACTACATGAAAGTATTGTGATACCAACTCTGACATATGAAAGTGAAGCTTGGACCTTGTTGGAGAGACAGAAGTCAAGAGTGAGAGCAGTGGAAATGAGTTATTTGATAGGAGCATGTGGAGTCACATGGAGAGACAGACTGACAAATGAGGAAGTGAAGGAGCGTTGTGGTGTGGATGTGGATGATAGGAAGCGTTAGGGAAAACACGCGGAGATGGTTTGGCTATGTAGAGAGGATGGAGAGTGACAGACTGACGAGAAGAGTGTGTGAGTGAGGTGGAGGGGAAGAGAAGGAGGGGGAGGCCAAGGGTGAAATGGAGGGATGGAGTGAAGAGGCATATGAGAGAAGGGGAGGGGGGGTTAGCTGGGAGCAGGGCAGTGAAATGGCAGGGGACAGGGCGACATGGAGGCGATTTGTTTGTGGCTACCTCTTACGGGATTAATGCGTCTGGCAGTAGCTAGATAGATAGATATATAGTATATGTCCTCTGCAACACGACAGCTCTCCTCAGATCTGTTTTTGATTTTTGCCAACTTGTCATAACACTTGAGGAGAGATTCGATTTTCTAAATGGCGTTGTCCCGCCTCATAATATTAATTCTTCCTCTTTCCCGTAATATCATGGTATCCAGTCAGAGGTTCACAGACTTCGTTTGTCTTAGGTGTTTCTGTTTTTGATGGAAGTAGTACTTTTTCATGTCATTCAACTTTGTCTGCATGTGGCCACCCATGATTCCTTATTCGGCAGGGCCATGATCCAAACTTCCTTCTTGCTCTGAGTTACCATAATCAGTATCTGCAATGAGAAATTTTATTAGTGAAGAGTAGAAATATCCAACGGTAAGTAGCACTTGGAAAACTTACATTACAAAGAACAGAAATCAAACATTAAAATTTCAACATATTGTAGAATTATGTACATTGCACAGTGAAGCATATTACCTGCGTAACGACGTTATTTTTACACCAAGACACTGCTATGGAACACACACACACACACACACACACACACACACACACACACACACACACACCTCGTTGCAAGGCTTTCAGCCAGACTGTGCATATGACAAGTTGACAATGTGTTGTTTCTCGGGATCCCTAAAGTTGTTCCAATCTGGCTGAAACTTGTTCAGACCAGTTTTGTGGGCAAAAGGAACAGGATAATCAATGAGGATTAAACTTTCCTACACTTCTATATTTCACCCCCCCCCCGCCATGAAACACCCTTATATATATATATATATATATATATATATATATATATATATATATATATATATATATATATATATATATTAACAGAAATCTTGCTGACAACATTGTTAAATTCAGCAGTGTATCGGACAGAGCAGCATTTGGAGTCATTAGACTATGCAAAAAATATACCATGAAAGTCATACAAGTATATGCACCAACTTCTCAAAGCCCAGATGAAGAAATAGAAACATTCTATGACGACATCTCCCAGATTATGGAAGAAGAAAAGACAACATATACTATACTCATGGGAGACTTCAATGCAAAAGTTGGGAAGTCGAAAAATGGAGAAGCATGTATGGGAAAATTTGGAGTGGGAGAAAGGAATGATAAGGAGAAATGGTGGTAAATTTCCTGAAATGTTTAACATAAGAATAATGAACACATTCTTCCACAAAAGAACAGGAAGAAAGTGGACCTGGAGAAGCCCAAATGGAGAAGCAAAGAATGAAATCGGCTTCATTATAGCAGATAAGAATAACACGATCACAAATGTCGCAGTTATCAACAAAGTAAATATAGGCAGTGATCATAGAATGGTGGGGTGCACAGCCAGATTCAATTTCAGAAATGAAAGAAAGAAGATGATTAAAGATAAAAAGATATGCCCAATAGTAAACGAAAACAAAGCAGCCTTTCAGTTGGAATTAAGGAACAGATTTCAGGCTCTAAGTAATGCTGAATGTGTCATTGATGAGCTGAATGACAGATTAACAAAAGTGCTAAGAGAATCAGCAGAGGCAATAGGAAAACCTAATACAACCAAAGCCAAAAAGTATTCAGAAAAGACACTCGAGCTTATGAAAAAACGAAAGGAAAGGAAAATAAAAACAAAGAAAGGCGAAACAGAACGAGCAGAAACCCTAGTTAGGAAAAACTGGGTCCACGTGGAGTCATGGATGTCTGGCGCTTCGAATTTCCCGCTCTGAATTGCCAGAAAATAGCATTAGAGCAGTGTGGGGGTGTTTGGAGTCAGTGAACATCTGTCTTTCGTCGGGGGAGGTCGCACATTGTTGCTCCTGTTGCTTATGGATGAATTGTAAGTACTGCTGACGCCTGGACCCATGTTGCTAATGTATGCTATGGAAGTTACATGTAAATAAAAGTTAAATGTCCGCCATTTAAATCATTCATATGTAAATAAACAATAGTTTAGTGACTTTTGAAGACTTACCTGGCTGAGTAGGGTGTGATGCATAAATGAAACACTGCTAGAACATGTTACAAGGAGGAAATTATTTTATTGCGTATTTTTTTACTGCAGGGACAGATATTAGGTGTAGACAATGGCCAGGAACAAACCTATGACGGACGAGGAGATCCATTTGGTGCTTGACTCAATTGAAGTAGGTGACCTTAGTCAATTTGTGACTGAAAATGATGAGTGGGAGCAAGAGGGAGAGCAAAAGACGACATCTGGGGCCCCTATCACTCATGCCTCTCAGACTGCCGCCATCAGCACCCCCCACCCTCCCTCCGCGTCCGGCTTGGTCGAAGCCAAGCGAGATACTGGTCCTTCATTCCCTCCCTCACCCATTGCTGAAGTTGAGCAGGAACTGCTAATCGAATGTGATGATGCTAGCGGTTCACCTAAGGTTACTGTTACGCCACAAAAGGAATTCCCGCAGGTTTGTGATGAAACAGTAATAGACTTGAGTCTACCTATAGACTTGAGTCTACCTAAAGTTCAACCAGGAATTGTTGGCCTTTCCACACATCGTACTTCTCCACCCACAGTAGCAGGCCCCTCCACACATCGTACTTCACCTCCACCCTCAGTAGCAGGCCCCTTCACACATCGTGCTTCTCGACCTCCACCCACAGTAGCAGGCCCCTCTACACATCGTACTTCACCTCCATCCGCAGTAGCAGGCCCCTCCACACGTCGTACTTCTCGACCTCCACCCTCAGTAGCAGGCCCCTGCAAACGTCGTGCTTCTCCATATCAGTCAAGGAAACGACTTTTCCCTGCAACATCAACCCCTAAGAAAAAAAGATGCTGTGTAATGAATGTTGAATTAGAAGATTCAGAAGAAGCTACCCAGGATGCAGTCGATGCTGACACCCAGGATGCGGATGCTGCACTCAGGATGCGGGACACCCAGGATGCGGATGCTGACACCCAGGATGAGCATGCTGACACCCAAGATGAGCATGTTGACACCCAGGATGAGAATTCTGACACCCAGGATGCGGATGCTGACACTGATCGTCCCGAGGACCCTGCCAGGTACAGGTTTGTGATATCTGCAGCAGATCGTCGTTCACCAGACAAAACATACTGGTCACGAACACCACTGCCACGACAACCACCACGACACCCACCAGTCCAGTACACCCAGGGACCAACAGGAGCAGCAACATTGGCATCTACCCCCAGAGAGTTCATGGAGCTGTTTATTGATGACACTATGTTAAATGAAATTGTCACATGCACCAATCAGATGATAGATATACTCGCTCCAAAGTATGCACAGGACAACCCTAGTATAACTACCAAAACTTGCATGGAAGAACTCACAGGTTTGATTGGTATGCTTATCGAGGCTGGAGTTAGACATGACAATCATGTAACAATTTCAGAAATGTTTAGTAAACAAAGTGGGGCCCCACTGTATCGCTGTACTATGAATGAAAAGCGGTTCACTTTCCTCATCCGTTGTCTAAGGTTTGATGACAAAACTACAAGAGTAGAAAGGACTAGAAAAGACAAGTTTGCACCATTTAGGTGGGTCTGGGAGAGGTTTGTAGATAACTGCAAGAAGAATTATACACCAGGAGCCAAGCTAACCATAGATGAACAACTCCTGGCATTCAGAGGGCACTGTGCATTCCGAATGTACATGAGAAATAAACCAGCCAAATATGGCTTAAAAATCATTATGGCATGTGATTCTGAAAATTACTACGTTAAATGCCATCCCTTACCTGGGAAAAAATGCAGAGACAGCTGCACGTCCAGGTACTCTCAGCCGGTTTTTCACAATGAAACTGATGGAGCCATACCTTGATGCTGGTCGATGTTTGACGGTTGATAACTGGTTTATGTCCCTCCCTTTGCTGAAGGAACTGTACCAACGTTACACTACACTGGTTGGTACATTACGCAAAAAAGGGTACATCCCAAGAGCCATGCTGGAAGCAAAGAACAAGAAGCGACTTACACAGACAAGTGCTTTCCTTTTCCAAGAAAATGTAACCCTGGTGTCTTATAAACCAAAGGTAAATAAGATTGTGTTGCTAATGTCCTCACACCACAACACTGCAGAGATCAGCAACCAGCACAAGCCAGAAATAATCCACTATTATAACAAGACTAAAGGTGGGGTCGACGTACTCGACCAGATGTGCGCCAAGTATTCGACCAGTCGTAAAACACGCAGGTGGCCTCTGTGCTTCTTTTATGGTATGCTGAACATTGCTGTTTGCAATGCCCATTGTCTTCATCATTATGATCCAGGAAGACAACCAACTCTTGATAAAACACGGCGCTTGTTCATGCACAGGATTGCTTTTGAAATGGCCAAACCTTGGGCGATGCAGAGACTGAACACACCAGTCATAGGTCTTTCACTGAAGCAGGAGATTTGCAACTGCTTTGACCTGGTTCCTATTCAAGTACAAGGAGAGCGTGAACGACTTCAGACGAAGAAACGATGCAAGATGTGCCCTTGGAAGACGGCTAGCAAGATAAGGACTATGTGTCACACCTGCAAGAACCCTGTGTGTGAGCGCCACTACACGATCATTTGCCGTAATTGCATTGAGTAACAGGTAAATACGCAGTTTTTGATGTTTTACATTTTTATTTGACAAATACATAATTCTATGGGGATACATGACTGTGTATAAATATCATATACACTAAATTAGAGGTAAAATAATTGGTTATTTCCATTGTTCCAGGCAAGTGAAAAATGCGTGACCCGTGGCGACCCACTTCATTGCCTGAGGTGCCTTCTGTAACAGGTATATACATAAGTTTGAATGCTTCAACAACTGGATATATAAATTATGAAAATGCTTAGTGCTGAAATATACATTTTTTTGGGTATAGACATGCTCCATCTATACCTGTGATTTTGGATATATAGCATATCCAAAATCGCAGGTTCAATAATTGGTCTTTTTCATTTGTTCCAGGCACCTGAATTTTTTTGCTGTGGGGGGTTATTTTGGCGTTCCTGGTGGCCAGTAACCCTTCAATAATGCTGATCAAGCGGTGTTTTTTTCCTACGGCAGTTTTTTCCTACATATTTTGGTATATGCCCAGGGGCACTCATTTTTACTACATTTTTTTTCATTAATATTTTTTGTTTTCTTTTATTATTCTATTTCATTACTTTTCCTTATTTTTTTACAGAAGAGACTCTATTTTTTACTTTTGTACCTGTGTGGCTAAATAAAAGTACTTTTTTCTATTTTTTATTAATATTTTCCTGTAGTGACTCCACATGGACCCAGGTTTCCTATCGCATCATAAAAAAACAACCATTCCTATCTAGGGTATAAGCTTATCAACAAAAGACAAAGAGAAGAAAAAAGAAAGAGAAACATTGATCAGATCAAAGAAACCAATAATGGAAAAAGTCTGAAACAGGTCCGAAGTAAAATGGCACTTGGAAAGCAACAAATGACATCACTGAAAGAAAAAAACGGTGAAATCATTAAATGCAGAGATAAGATGGCGAAGAGAGTTGAAGAATTTTACAAAGAACTGTGTGTATCAAAGACAATAGTACCAATAGCTAACTTTTCAGTTGACACAAGTGAAATACCTGAGGTAACACCTGACGAAGTAAATATTTGTCTTAAAAATATGAAAAGAGGGAAGGCTCCGGGAGAAGATGGAATAGTAACAGATTTACTGTCGGATGCCGGAGAAAAAGTACAAAATAGGCTTGCCCACTTATTAACCCACTTTATAAAACAGAAAAAAAATCCCAAAACATGGTGTAATGCAATAGTTATTTTAATCTACAAAAAAGATGACTCAAAACATCTTAGTAACTATCGACCTATTACTGTAGCTTATTATCAGTCATTTACAAACTTTTCACTAAAGTCCTTACGAACAGAATAACAACAATTTTGGAGGAAAACCAACCTCGTGAACAGGCAGGATTCATAAGCAAGTATTCGACCATTGATCATCTACATACAATGAACCAGCTAATTGAGAAAACTATAGAATATAATAAACCACTGTGCTTAGGTTTTGTTGATTACGAAATGGCTTTAGACTCAGTGGAGCACATAGCAATTATAAATTCATTGCGAGAACAAGGAGTGAATGAGAACATTGTAAACCTGCTCGAAAACATATATAAAGAGGGAACTGCTACAGTTAAATTACGTAAGGACTCAGAAAAAAATAAGATTGAGAAGGGCGTGCATCAGGGAGATACAGTTTCACTAAAATTATTTACAGCATGCCTAGAAAGTATTTTCAGAAAGCTAGACTAGGAAAACAAAGGAGTGAACATTCATGGAGAAAAGCTGAACCATTTAAGATTTGCAGATGACATTGTCCTAATCTCAGAAACAGCGGAGGCATTGCAAGAAATGTTCAATGACCTGAACAGAGAAAGTCAGAAAGTAGGACTGAAGATGAACCGAAGTAAAATTAAAGTAATGTTTAATCCACGAACACAAAAGAGCGTCATCAGAATAGGCGATGAAATTCTTGAAGAAGTTAAGGAGTACAACTACTTGGGACAAATACTAAAATTAACGAAAGATCATGATAGCGAAATAAAAAGACACATTACAATTGGATGGAAAGATTTCGGTAAACATAGAGACAATATGAAAAGTAGCTTGCCAGTTTGTATGAAACGAAAAGTATATAACGAATATATAATTCCAGCTATGACGTATGGTTGTGAGACCTGGAAACTAACAAAATCAATGGAAAATAAATTATTCCGTTCTCAGAGGTCAATGGAAAGGTCAATGTTGGGAATATTTTTAAGAGACAGGAAAAGATCAACTTGGGTGAGAGAGCAGACTAAAGTCAAAGATATTATAGAAGTTATAAAAGAACAGAAATGGAGGTGGGCAGGCCATTTAGCAAGAATAAGGGATAACCGATGGAGCAAGAGGCTGACTAATTGGACACCAAGAGAATGTAAGCGTAGCAGAAAAAGGCCAGACAGATGGAGAGATGAGACAGAAATTTGCATGGAAAACGTGGCAAAGATTGGCTCAGTCAAGGAATTCGTGGAAAAGGTTGGGGGAGGCCTTTGTTCAGCAGTGGACTAGT
Organism: Coenobita brevimanus; assembly: GCF_032717465.1. Taxonomy (NCBI): domain Eukaryota; kingdom Metazoa; phylum Arthropoda; class Malacostraca; order Decapoda; family Coenobitidae; genus Coenobita; species Coenobita brevimanus. Next base: position 12,753,609 of record NC_137058.1, read on the forward strand.
TATGGCTGATGATGATGATGATGATATCTATATATATATATATATATATATATATATATATATATATATATATATATATATATATATATATATATATATATATGAATATAAAACCCATTGGAGCCCAGCGTCCAGAGTATTGGACAGCACTGGGAAATTTCAAATCTTGATAAAGTAGGGAACCCCCGGGTAGGGACCTATGAGCTTCGCGACTATAAGCCGATAGGCAGAGGGCGGTATGCTTATTACCCTCACAGCGCAATGCCTCGCCCCGCAGCTCTGGGATCCAATGGGATATATATATATATATATATATATATATATATATATATATATATATATATATATATATATATATATATATATATATGTGTGTGTGTGTGTGTGTGTGTGTGTGTACAAAATAGCTGGCCCCCCCAAAAAATTGGAACTAACTAATAGACATTCCATCACAAAATATTTGCAAATTATTTGCAATTGCTATTATCTGTGTTGTCATACAGTTACTGAACCCACAATGACCAGTTCTGACCAAAAAGTTGAAAAAATTATCGTCACATATTTTCATGTCACGCTTTCCGACAAAATAGCACCGTCACGTCGAGAATGATCGAAAAAAAATTGTGTTTGACATTTTTCTTTCACTCTCTGGACAGTGGGTCTAGTCCCAGAAAGTAGCTTGAGATGATTTCATGTGCATGTAAAAGAAAAAAAACGCAGTGACTGACGCTGGAAATGTCACAAATCAGAGCTGAGGTGCACATCAATGTGTGTCAGTCAGCAAAAGAATGATGACCGGACCCCTTGTATGAAGTGCATGTAGTTTGACAGAAAAAAACAAGTGTGATATTCCAGACTGTGCCTCACTGTTTTAGTACAGAAAAGACCTGCGTTGTTATACATAACGAATAAATGCTTGTTAAAACAAGTGCTACCAGGCACAACAAACTTTTCCCAACAGCAGTTATTTTATTTTCAATCTTTTCAAGTTATAGCCCTCTGTAAATCCGTGATCTTCCTCTTGACCTTCCAAGGTCACTCAAAGGTCATGGTGCCAAATGAAAGCTCATATGAGACTTTCTATATCATGATAACAGTAAATATCTCAATCTTCAGCCAGTTTCGAGTTATATCACCCTGAATATCCATGACCTTGGGTTATGTCTCAAGGTCACTTTAGGTCAAAGGGAATGGTACCCATTAATTGATTGTTCCAGGTACTGTATTGACTAAGCTATGATGGGTAGAAAGTGCACAACTTCTGAAAATATCCCTGTATATGGAAAGGACTCAGTGGGCTGTACAACTGAGCTTTAAGGATTAACAAGTACAGTGTACAGTACTAGTAAAGATTCATCAGGAGGTAATAAGAAGATTGGCTAAAGGCTATGGGAGTGAAGCACCTCGCGTCCCCCCCTCAAAAAAAAAAAAAAAAAAAAAAAAATGACAAAAGGCATGCTCCCGGGTCTAATAATTGCAAAGGCGCCACATGCGGGAAGCTTAGAGCCGGCAGTCATTAAGTGCTGACATACAAACCCAACAGGATATCTAGTCAAAGATGTCACATATCAAATTTTGAGTAAATCAGGTGAAAAATTATGATTTTATGCCCATTTGAAATTTTAGCCCCGACCCACCTGACATTGACTCCCCCCTTCCGCTAGCTGGGGGCTAATCCCCCTGATGTAAGGAGGCATATTTTAGGATGCAGATTTGAAAGATGCGCCTTTAGGTTTTGGTTTCATGCCGACATGACGAATTTGAAAGGAGATATTCCGATTTTTTTTTCTTTTACATTTTTGGAGCCTATTGTACATCCTGGGTCTTGGCCCAATTTGGCCTAAAATTAAATCAGGTAATTAGGTCATAGACCATCATTGCTATAATTTTAGTCAAAATCGCACCAGTTGTTCTTTAGTAAAGTTGTTAACAAACAGACAGATAGTCTGAGTGAAAACAATACCCGTCCCCGAACCCCTCTGGGGAGGGGACGGGTAATGAAGTGGAGGCAAGAATACTTTCTTATGGCCAACAAGAGATTTGTGATGACAGTTGAACCCTCCAGTCATATATTTCAGTCTCACTGGCCATTCCCTTTGTGTTTAATGTTTAGCGTCTTCTCGGCTGTCCTATAAATGAAGTAAACACATGTGCTTTGTGTAACCTTGCTGATGCTCTAGAAGCAAGTAGGTCACCTTCATGACCCCACAGAGGTTCCATTGATGGTTTCTGTAGTCAATACCAGTAACAAAGTACTCACAGTTTCATAACTTTCATTCATTCCATGGGCATGTGCAACTGGGACCGAAGGAAGCTCATTTTCATTATGGAGAAGGACTACCTTCAGTGTATTCTTCCCAGAATCTATGAACAACCGCCGTTCTCCTGATTGGTAAGTACGAGACTTACAGAAGTATTGCATGAACGATACAGCATCATAACAATAACAATGCATGAAGTCCATCCTGAAGTACACTGAGAGCTCTTCATGTCTATGATGGAAGGTGGTGGTACAACTCCATCTTCTAGCAGGTTCTATTGCTTGAGTCGGTAACCAATTCACTTTTCTTCTTGGGCAGGTTGAGCCCTCCTATAAGGTCATGCAGCTCTACTTGCATAGCCCATCATCCCTTCTCTCTAAATCTTCTTGAAAGTTGACATCCATGCAACTATCCTCCTCACTCGATTCTGATTCACTTGTGGTATTTAATGAAGGATTTGGAACTGAAAGCTCAGGGCCATAGGGTATTGGCCTAAGAGCAGAAAGTACAGTAGGATACTTGATCTTGGACCAGGTTTTCACTGAATACCCATTGATGTTAGTCAGGCATATGTAACAGTCGGTACAGTGATCCTTTGGCTCACGCCAAACCACTGGTACAGTGAAAAGCATACCTGATGTCCGTTTGCCATACATCCATTCATTCATTTAGTTTACACAGGGCTTGCATGCTATTTGAGGTGCCCACTCCTTGTCTTGATCAACAACAGGACATATGAAGTAATGTTTGTAAGTGGCTTTAACATTCTTTGTAATTTGTTTCTTCAGGCTTTCAGGTGTAAAGAGCCCAAAGATGTAGCAGAAAGTATACTGATGCATTCATACAGTTATGGCACTCCACTGCATGCCAACACAGATCAAGGCACCGTGTGGCAGTAAAGAAAATCTGATATTGAATAATGGCAAATATAAGGTTACTTATGTATACATTGGTGAAATAAATAATCTGTTTGATTTCCTGAAAATTTTATCCAACTTTTTGCTGTGGCTGATTACCCTTCCCCGTCCCGGAGGAGCCCCGGGAAGGGTATTGCTTTCACTCGGTTTGTTTGTTTGTTTGTTTGTCTGTCTGGCTGTTAACTTTTCGCGAAAACTACTGGTGTGATTTTGACTGAAATTGCAGATGATTAAATTTTGGGCCAAATTGGACCAAGGGCCAGGCTGTAGGCCCCCAAAGTGTAGAAAACGGGACGGGTAAAAATTTTTTTTATCACCATATCTCCTTTCAAATTCGCCAGATCGACATGAAATCAAAACCTAAATGTGCATCTTTCAAATCTGCATCCTATAACATGCCCCATTACATCAGGGGGATGACTTCCCACTTAGCAATAGGGTAGTCAGTGTCAGGTGGGTCGGACCTCAAATTCCAAATGGGCATAAAATCGTAAATTTTCACGACTTACTCCAGATTTGACATATGACACCTTTGACTAGATATTATGTTGTGTTTACACGTCAGCACTAAAATGACTGCTGGGGACGGGTTTGCTTTGCCTTGGCACTGCTTCTTGTTAACTCTGAGTTGCTATCATGTGACTTAGGTACTTAACTGAAACTTATATAACCGCCACAAGAACTAGCTGAAGTGCACCTTTATACGTCTTATTTGTCCCAGTGATAGGGGTCAAGTCGGATTTTCCCACGTACGAGCAGATTTTCCTATGGTATCTGGTTCTCGAAAACTGGACGCGCTAGTAAAAATTGGACATAATATTCAAAATTTAGAGGTTCATGTTGTTTAGAATCTCCTCAAAATATATTAGAACCATAACACTTTAAATTTTGTCGACCAGTGTTATCAGTGAGCTTCAAGAGGGATGCCAATTTTTAATTTCTTGGTTGAGAGAAATTTCGAATTTTTAAGGATTAATTTACAGTGTGTTTGTCTTCCCGCCGCTGCACAGGAGATAATGATTCCCGTAGCCGGCATTTTGCAGCTAGATCTACTCTCTCACTACGAGTCGTGGGTTAACTCTTTAACTACGTAACGTTCTTCTCTGACAAGTACAAGCCTTCGTAGTTAACCCGAGTTGTTATTTATTAATCCTGGTCTGTTAGGCTGAACAGACACGCCGATCACAGGTAAACAAAAGCTTCTGAGTTATAAATACAATACAGTAATTGTACAGAACTGGTCGATTGTTTGACTTGTTCCCTAAACGGTGTCCTCCTAATATTACAATAAATCACGTGGTGGTAGAAGTAACACAACAAAAGACATTGTGCGCGACGGGTTAAATGCTTTTGACAACAGTAACATTAAAGCTGGGCCCCTACAGAAGAAAAAAAAAATATTTGTCGCAATCTGGGTAGCTGACATGCACACATCCTTCCCCATCTCAAACTCTCTCTCTCTCTCTCTCTCTCTCTCTCTCTCTCTCTCTCTCTCTCTCTCATTAGGGTAAGGAGACTGCCGTTTGTTGACTGGAGTGAAAAAAGAGTAAAAAGGAGGAAAAGCTAATTTTCTGAAGTGCATATTTGTGAAGAACGCTGTACATACTGATTATATAAAGTAATTCTTCTAATATTATACTTTCTTTTCGCCACTTTAGGTTCTGCATAATTGCATAAAACACAAGTGTTGTACAGATATAGATGAAAGAGTACTTTAATTGTAAATCTTTTGCCGGAATTATATTTCATCCTCTCTCTCACACACTGGTGTTGTAATAGTCTACAGGCGAAAGTCAAGATGAAGTTCATACTAAACAAGAGTCCCTTTTTCCAAGAAAGGGCTGGAGGTATTCTGACAATGTGCTGTCATGACAAAAGCCAGCATACGTATAATACTCGTACATTGTAAACTTCAGTAGCCCAGTTCCTATGCCTTGTAAGATTTGTTGCGTGACTTTTTTTTTTTTGCTGTTAAAACACATTCAATATATAAATATATATGAACATAAGGAGGGTGCCGCAGCTGACACAATAATAATGGCTGAGAATAAGAGGGAAGGAAAAGACAGGAAGGCAGAAGGACTGTATAGAGAAAAGATACGCCTTAAGAGTATCCTAACAGGATAATGGAAAGTCTACGACAAAGAAGATCACAGACTTCAGAGTAAGAACAAATGATGTCAGGCACACCAAACCTCGCCAGACAGCAGTTATTTTATTATCAACTTTTTTCAAGTTATAGCCCTCTGATAATCCGGGATCTTCCTTTTGACCTTTCGAGCTTACTCTAGGTCAAAGGTCATGGTGCCAAATGAAAACCCATACGAGACTTTCTATACCCTGATAACAGGAAATATCTGTATATTCAACCAGTTACGAGTTAGAGCACCCTGAATATCCGTGATCTTGAGTTTGATCTTTCAAGGTTACTTAAGGTCCAAAGTCATGGTACCCATTAAAAACCCATATGGGACTTCCTACGTGTTGATAATAGTAAATATCTCTATCTTCAACCAATTTCGAGTTGTAGCCCCCTGAATAACCTTCACCTTGAGTCTGACATTTCGAGGTCACTTATGGTCAAAAGTCATGGTATCAATTAAAAGACTATATGGTGCTTCCCATATGTTGACAATAATAAATATTATCTGCAGTCAGTTTCGAGTTACAGCCTTCTGAATATCCGTGGCCAAGAGTTTGACTTTTGAAGGTCACCGAAGGTCAATGGTCTGGGTGCCAAGTGAGAGCCCATGTGGGAGTTCCTGTGTGCTGATAATAGTGAGTATCTCTATCTTTAACCGGTTTCAAGTTGTAGTCCCTTGAAAATCCGTGGCCTTCATTTTGACCTTTCAGGGTCATTTCCTCCAAAATTTATTCTCTTTATTTTGGGGCCAGTGCCCACATACCCTGAAAGTTTCACGTAATTTCATTCATCCGTTTTTCCATAATGCTGCTAACAAAGAAACAAAGAGACTTGACCAAAAACAATACCTTGGCGGACTCTGTCCGGGCGACGTAATAACGGTGGGGAGGAGGGGCTGCCAGGACCGTGGTCAGAGTACGTATTTTGAGAGAGAGAGAGAGAGAGAGAGAGAGAGAGAGAGAGAGAGAAGATGGCTCAGACAAAAGAAGAAGACAGATCAAACATATCAATGTAAAGAGAGCGAGGTAAAAATAATGAAAGGAATTTGTTCGATAGTAATTTAGAGAGAAGGAAAAGAAACAACCAGCTTTATTAAGTATGACAAGGACAGAAGATATAAATAAAAACGAACACGCTAATAAACTGTTATAAGAGTTATATGCCAGGAAATACATATTTTTCAGAGTGGCTTGTGTTATAGTGTCCCCTTGCAGGTTAGGTACAAGATCTGTTACCTATCGAACACTTACGGTACAAAAGGCTTGACGGCACATTTAGTATGCGAATACACCAGCATCCGACTCAATCCTGCACCATCTCTGAACATACCTGGGTTTTCAATCTCGCGGAATTTATCATGGAAAGATAATGTTACCCCACTTGCAGAATCTGTTTCTAAGATATTAGGTGTGCTAAAATGACTCAGTGTCTTTTTCACCCCTACGTAGTTAATTGCCGCTGTGTAGAGTACATCTCTCATGTGTGCGGGGGGCTTCCCACATGCAGCTCTTCACAACAGGGTGGAGTCAAAGGCTTTTCGTCTCACTAACTCTTCTCTTCTTGCTGATTCCCTTCAACCTCGTAGCATCTTTATCTTTTCTGTCTCGCTACTTCTGTGGTCACTACTACTCATCTGAACGTTGTGTTTGCAACCGCCTTCCCCCCTCTAGTATGGAAGGAGCTTTGCCACTGTCTAACGGCAAACTGTCACCTGTTTTCTGTCAAACTCTCTAATGCAAGAGTTAATACTAAACCTCTGGGTCGCGAGAATACTCATCATGAACTTATTCTACTCCCTTCCGGTCAAGAATATACGCGCAATCACCTCTACATCAGAGTTTGAAGAGCGCGATAATAAATTCTCACGTGGCCTCTGGCAAGTTATCGACGTTAGCTGAGTCCTCTGGCTGCTGCAGCACTAGTTACCGACTTATCATCATGAAGATAATATAAGATTTCCACATCGTCCAATTCCCCTTCCTGCCCGTGGCTCACCACCTCCACCCCCCACCCCCAACCACTGCCAAAACGCCAAAGAAAGACATAGTGATAGCACCACAGGGAATGAATTCGACACGCTTGTCTCACCTCGTTATCATCAAAGGAGAGGTAACATGTGGAGAATAAGGCGCCATCCTCGTTCCCCTCCTCTCCTACGATGCCTTTCTTGGAGGAAAGTGATTGTGTGTGTGTGTGTGTGTGTGTGTGTGTGTGTGTGTGTGTGTGTGTGTGTGTGTGTGTGTGTGTGTGTGTGCTTTACTCCCATTGTGTAAACAGTGTACGACAATGACTTATGTCAATAATTTACGAGAGTGACGTTAGAAAATATTGTACGGACGTGACATGTAAGCAGTTTACGAAGGTTATGTGCTTGTGTAATGACAGTGTGCGACATTGACGTGTAATTTACGACAGTAACGTCCTAAAATAATGTGTGCAGCAGTGACCTGTATTTATCTGACGACAGTGACGTGAGTATATAGTCAGTGTAAACAGATATATGTGGTAGGTGTGGGCGCTCACCATCCACCCACTCGATGTAGTGCTTCTCTCGGGTGTCTGCCCTTTCCTTTCCTCCATCCTTCTTTCCTTCCATCCTCTTCTGTCTTTCTTTAATTCTTCCCTCGCCCTTCTGCCTGCGGGTGACTTTACACTCCCTCTTCTGTCTTTCTTTCCTTCATTCTCTCCTTTTCCTTCTGGCTGTGGGTAACTCTACACTGAGTGACAAGCCAAATGGTTTCCTATACACCAGGAAACCATTTACTACGCTGGGTGGTAACCATATAACCAAATTTAGGCGCCTGGTGGTTTAGTGGGTAATTATGGCGCTCCAATCGGATTAGGCCGGTGAAGGTTTATGTACAAGGGATGGTTGTGGTTTATTGCTCACGTAATGCCACTCACGGATGAGTGAAACTGGTCACTCTCGTCTTAAATGTCAGGAGCAACTTGCCTAGCCTCGGGTTCCTACGCTCCTCATGGAGCGACATAGGATTGGATGATGGATGGATGGTAAACAGATATTGCAAGGAAAAGTAAGACTTTGCTATAAGTGACTCTACATAAAAAATGGGCAGCGTGTAGAAAGAAGTGCCCGTTCATGAATTATTTTCATATAGTAAAGAGTATGAATATGTGATTTATAGAAAAAGAAGTGCTCAGAACATAAGCAAGTTGAGTTATATTTGTGAAATGAAGTTTTAAAAAGAAATTTAGAAGACTATGTGCGGCAGTGACATATGTCTTACTCCAGTGACATATATATAGGGAAATTGTACTTACGGCCGTATTATTAAAACAAATTGAGTGTCTCTCAGAGGTTCGTTCGTTCGTTTTGCTATAGTCACTTTGTTATTATTAAACTCGGCGCACTCACACTCACACTCAACTATTATTGGAATATAGACAACAAATTTGAGACAGGGGTAGGCTGGCTCACAAGTGTACTCAATATTTTTAAATACGTTATAATCATTTGAAACTATTTTCATTTTACATGTGATCGTCCAGATAAATGACAGAAATATTGCCATCTCTGGAAGATGTGTAATTGTAAAATGAAGCACTTCACGGTATTTTTACGACCCTGCACCTCTACCATCGCAACATCTAGAACATCAACATCAATGTTTGCATTGGTAGACCTTGGGCCATATGATTCTGTATGTTCATACTTTAAAGATTTATAACCTGTTATCGTTGATTATCCAACCATGTGCACAGCTTATTACCTTGAGAATGTTATACTGAGGAGCAAGACGCCAATCTTGATGAATATCGGTACTTCTGATATTGTCCCTGAGGTGTAGTAATATGGCATCACCATGGCAGGCAGCCCACAATGATTTTGCAGTGTTAACTACACGATATTGAAAATAAAATGCAGCTCACATGATATAAATAGTTTCATAAGTTAGCTGTCATTCATCACCAATTCTCTGATTACATATTATGAAGACATCCATTGTAATGTTTTTTTTTTTTTTTTTCTTTTTTTTGGTGTGTGTCCGACTCTGGGCATAGGCTTCACAGCCTGTTATCATGGCGCACTAGTCCTCCTACATACCATACACCTCTGCATGTCACCACTTCGGCGCTAACACCCACCGTCCATATTGAATACATGCTAGGGCTGTCTCATACAGGACTGGTGCATTGGCATCAGTGGGGGTATTTTTACGACATGTCGGCGGGTCTTCTGGTAGATCAGTAAAGTCTGATTTTACGAAATTCAAATCCTTATACTGTTCCCTGCCCCAGCGGGGATTTGAACCTGGGTCCGGTAGGACTGCAGGCCACCTCTCTACCGATTGAGCCACCGCCTCCCCCAGTAGCCTTTTTTTTTTTTTTTTTTTTTTTTTTTTTTTTTTTTGAGGGGGGCATATTAGAATATATGCAGCCATACAAATCCACAGAATATAATATGCCAGTCACAAAAGGACTCCGTGTCGTAAACCACAAATGATTTTACAGTACTGTAGTTTGCAAGGAAAAGTATACTTTAGATTGTGTAAGAATGAATTTCTTAAGTTAGATGTTCCTGGTCAGGGAAGCAACATGCTGCAGACAGCTTGTACTGATTATACCATTTCCTGAGTACTGTAAAGATGTGAATGCTTGAGAAAATATTGGTAAAAATATAAAATACTGGGTTAGCTTTAAATAAAATACTACTGTAAGTTAAGGACACTGGTAGAACCCATAGGCATGTTTACAGTAATTTCATGTTACCAAACTCCTTTAAATGATTTATGTTATACAGGAATGTGTACAGCCCTCTTAAATTAGCCTGTTAAAGTGACAACAACCATTACTAGACACAAACCAAACAACACCTCATATTTAACAAGATAATATCCATGCAGGGGGACAACATTTACATTTTTTAACAATTTTGTAACAAGTAAAAGTAACAAGGTTGAAACAAATTAGACCAAACAGAAGCTCATTTTACAAGGCAACTTGTGCAATTAACTGTTTTATTTTCTATTATAACATACACAGTGTAATTGATTAAAGCAAGTCAGAAGTGTCAGTTACACTAATGCTTCTGAATTTTGCTGTCATTATCAAAAATATATTGCAAGGAATTTGATGTCTAGCCAGTGTTGTTATTTTACTCTCAATATCCTGTCAACATTCCCTCAAATAATAACAGAGTTACATTTCCCCCAGCCCATTCCTGCGGGAAAGGAGAATGAATGGATGGAAGTGCTATACCCTACAGGACCTGGCAGGAAATGCTGAACAACAATCATCCACCTTATGACAGAAAAGAAAAAAAATGGTGTGGATGCTGATCGCATCATATGCTTGTTTCTTGAAATGCATTAAGAGGACTAATTAGTTCTGCTCACCTTTTCAGTCCAATGTCTTTTATATTACTTTTATGCAGTTATACTGTAGAGTAATGCCTGTGTGGCAAAGCAGGCAAATCAACTGCAGGATGCAACTACCCCTGGAGGGCCATCCTATTCAGTGAACCATCATTCTTTGATGGTAGACAGTGTCTCACCTCAGCGAGAAGCAAGAAAAAGTGTGGGTCAAGTTCCTGGATGGATGCTGCATTTCTGTCTATACAAAGTCAACAGGGGCACCATAGTAGGCTCCTTATAATCAATCCCATTCTTTAAGGTACATAAATGGTTACCAACCAGCATTGTAAATAATTTCTTTGGTTACTGGAAATCATAAGGCTTGTCAATCATGCAGATGCTCCTGAAGCTGAAAGAATATATTGCTCATACCAAATTATTGTATTGATCTTAGGAAAGTCACCACTAGGACTGTAGTAATAGCAACAGTGTAATAATCTTTCAGCTAAGGGATATGTGATGTATTTTATTATTGCTAGACAGTATTAATCTGCTTTGGAAAGATCAGGTGCATTGAAAAAAGTTGCAGGGACTAATTATTGCAACACTTTCTAATGCTCGTATTTATGCCGATCTGCAACCATCTATTAATTATCTGCAAGGACACGGCCAACCGGCAACCATTTACCAGTTATCTGTATAGAACCTTGGCCAACCGGCTTTTATCAATTATCTGTATAGAAACTTGGCCAACCGGCTTTTATCAATTATTTGTATAGAACCTTGGCCAACCGGCTTTTATCAATTATCTGTATAGAAACTTGGCCAACCGGCTTTTATCAATTATCTGTATAGAACCTTGTGTTCTGGTGTCAACATCTTTTTTCCTTATGAAGTTGTAGTATCACACATTTTACATAATAATTTTTAAAGCTGTTTAGTCATAATTAACAGTGTGTAATGAAGTGTGAATGATGAACAACCAAATATCATTTCGCTGTTAGCTGTGGTATAGGAAGGAGGTGGATGGCAGACCACAAGGGCCACCCTGTTTCAATTATAAAATGAAGGTTAGGAGAAGTGATAAGATATCTGAATTGTGCGTAAGTGTAAAGTCCTGGGGAACCATTTATTATGTTGGTATATGTGAATGTACTTAATACCATTCTATAGAGGTGTATCATGTGCTAGTAGAGTTGTCATTTATCTCTACTTTTTGCATAAGCCCAGAGTATATGTAATGCTCGGCACCTCACTTTTTAGCTGGCCTAAGCACCGCGCCCTTGTCCGGCTCGGTGACTGTACAGCGTCAGAGAGGCCGTTTTACAGTTATAAAGGGAGGCGGTGTCGCTCCTACATATCTCTCGGGTCGCAGTTATATTATTCTGTACCCAATAAAGAGAGATTTAATCTACTCATTTCTGTCACCTTACGCTACCACTTAATAACAGACCAGCTTCCACCTTCTCGTGGCAGAGGACCTTTGGTGGGAAGTGTCGGGCAGTGACGGCGAGTGGCTGACGTACTACAGTGTCGTCGATCCAACACGGTGGTCTAGTTATACTACACAGCAGAACACTTAATATGTAGTCAACTGCTACTCCATAACGGCTACATTAAATTGTTTGGCCAGCAGTGCGACGATACATTATTTTATTGGTGCTAGCGGTTTCACGATATTTAGTGCTAGCCGTGTACCGATACACTTGGCCAACCGGCTTTTATCAATTATCTGTATAGACACTCATGATGTGGCATTGCGAGTAAAATCCTAGCTTTACACAAAGGTTTAAGCTGACTGAAAGTATTTAAATTTTTTTTCCCCACTCAGAATACAGTATACTGGCAGATCAATGGTCAGTCTTCTACCGTTATATGTTCTAGATTATAGTACCCTGGCTTTTGGACCCTTTGCCCCAAAAGAGGTATCCTAATATGGGATTTGCTTTATGTTTATCTGACAGTATAGTTTTGCCCTGTGTCTGTATATTCCTGATGGGGACAAATTGGTTATTGGATGGCTAAATGAGTAAGATTTTTATGATTATGTATATGTGTGGTGAGTTTGACATGCATCTTTCTTAATGTATCAGTATGCAAGAAAACTGCCATCTCTTGTTATGTAACCATTTCCATTGATTTATGTTTAATACCCTGTGATACTTCAGTTGTCTTCGTGATTTGGAAGCAAAGTTATATTGAGTTGACAAAGCATGCCAAACCTGCAATAGCTACACTGTCACTAAAATCAGTCCTATGGTTTAGCTAGCAGAAAATGGTGGCAAAGACAACATGAGCCTACGGGAAGGGTGTTTTAAGTAACTGCAGCCACCGTTTTCTCTACATGTCCAGTATATATTCACCTCTGTGAAGAGTACAACTCTTATATGTGGGGAGGCTCTCCACATACAGCTCTTCTCCATACGGTGGAGTCAAAGGCTTTTCGTCTCATTAACTCTCCTTCTCTTATTGGCTCCCTTCAACATCTGTCTCTTTGCCGACTGTTGAATCTATATCTCTATTCTGTCGCTATTTCAATGGCCACTGCTCCTCTGAACTGTCTGCTTGCATCCCTCCACCTCTACGACGGGCGCATAGCACCTGTCTAGCAACAACTTTCATCCCTTTTGTGTCCAAATTTCTAATGCAAGAGTTAACCGTTACTCCCAGTCCTTCATATATGCAACAGGTCAGCTCTGTGACCGTCTTCCTCTGTCTGCATTTCCTTCTTCCTATGATCTCAAGTCTTTCAAACGCAGTGTGTCCAGCCGTCTCAAAATGAACAGGTCTTGAATTTGGCACTGTTTTGTATTGTTTTTATTTTCTTGGAAGGAACAGTTTGCAGGCTCCTGGCCTTTGGTTATTAACGAATGTGTGGTACTGTACTGTACTGTAGATATATTTAATACCTTTATGCCTTACAGTCGGCGCAATGGAAGTCTGGACCCTCTAATTCGCACCATATATTTGGTAGGGTCCAATAAATATTGTAGGAAAATTCCTGTGGTCGGTTGATTTTTTTCTGGTGGCTTCTAGCAACATTACAGGCTTACCACTACATGCTGTGAATTTATGAGCTCAGTGCCCATGGTTGCCAGGTCTACAGATATATCTGTATTTCTACAGATTTTTGGAAGGATCTACAGAAATACAGAATTTTGTGCTTAATCTACAGATATTTTGATATATTACAGAAATTCTCAAGAAATTTTACAAGCAATATGGAAAGGAATTCAATTTACAAATACCACAGAGAAATTTAGCAGTAGGCAAGAGGACAGTCCTGAAAGAAAGCGTATTGTATACAGTAGTTAACCCTTGAAACGTAAAGTTTTCAATGAAATATTGTATTTTCTTTAATTTCAAATTATGTCGCTTAAGCTATATTAGACTAGTACTTGCAGTATAAAGGCAGGTTCACACGAGCTGAATCGCGGCCGTTTTTTTCGCCGATTTGCGGGGGAAAAATGCCGATTTTCGGCATTTCTCCCGGAAAGGTGTTCACACGTGCGGGGACTGTAGAGGCAGGAACGCGGCAACAGTGTTTACAAAGATGGACCACCGTACTCGTAGTAGGTGTGCAGCTCTTGCACTTGCACTTTTCCAACTTCAAGATGAGCCCTCATGGCCGCGATTTAGCTCCTGTGAATAAGCCTTTACTGCCACTCAGCTTTCCGGGGGCTTCAGGGGCCGTATGCATAAATTTTCTTAAGCATAAAATCATGTACAAGACTCCTTTACCTTCAGCTCATTACTTTTAACTCATACTTAAATAATCATACTTTTATATCAGATACACCCAATCTGGAATGAACGCTAAAGTGAGCGAAGTTGTGGTAGTATTGTAAACAAGATGTCGTATTCGTCTTCGTTCCCACAGCTTTGCCTTGTTCGGTGCTTCCATTTAAATCGGCCCGGCTACTTTCTTCCGATTCCGACAAAAAAAGACCGACATGTCGGTCTCTCCATACCGGCGAAAAAAGCGGCCGGAATTTCTACCGGGAAGCGAATTCCGGCAAAAAACGACCGCGATTTTGCTCGTGTGAACCGGCCTTAACAATTAATATACTTATAAACTGCTTAATCTGTGAACTAATACGAAAATTTCAGTATTAAATATATACATTTTTCTACTATCGAATGCGCCGGTGTGTACTGCCATTTTTGTTTACATTCTGAGGGAGTCAGAAGCTGGTATGTAAGAGTTTCGGAAGTTTGGACATATTTGGAATATATTAGTGGTGTTAGCGACTGTTCCTACGGTTATCTAATATAACAAGGTTATAGTTATTTGGCCTAGAGAGTTATGAGCAAAACGAAAAGTGAAAAAGGGGCTCACTCTTTTAGCCCTTGTTTTCAGTATGTTTTCAGTTAGGTTCGTGTCTAACTTGACCCATAGTAACTGTATGTTAACTCGCATTTTATGAACTTGAAATATGAAAATTCATACCATATTCTTAATTTAATAAAACTATTAATCTTAGATTATTCGTATGGAATTAATCATATATTTTTTTCTTTTAAATAAAGGCACAGATAACTTCTAAGACATATTTGCATACCTTTTGTCAATATATGCGTGAAATTGTGATCTACAGAATTTTTTTCAAATCTCAAGAAATTTTATGGATGATTCTACAGATATTTTAGGGCCAGCACCTGGCAACACTGTACAGTGCCTGCCTGACTTTGGGTGGAAGAGTATGTTAGATTTTCTTGTCCTGCCTGGCCCTTGTTAATTTCAAAGCTCTCGTTTTCACACCCTCCTTTGCCTTAGTGAATCATTGGAGATGGGTCCCAAGCCACTAACTGATGTAGAAAAAGCCCGAATTTTAACTATCTATCTATCTATATACTGTACCTAGGCTGCTTCCCCCAAGGAAAGGGAGGTAGCCGAGACAGGACGACTCACTCTCCATTTACTCATCCATTCAAACACATTCATTCGCATCTTAGCCCCAAAGGGGAGAACGGACAGATCCTCACCGCATCACACCGCACAAGGGTCAACTGCGCAATGCAAGCAGTGACATCCACAGCAGGGCCCGACAGCAGAACTGGTTTACCCCTGCTACATCATAACAGACCCATCCCCTTACCCGCACCTGACCTGACTAGCTGATCAGACCAAATGCGGGAGAATATCCCCTCAGGGCTGCGTCATCACTTATTCATTCACAATTTCTCTCCATTTATTTCTGTCACGCACAGCCACTCTTCCTTGCTCAACAGACATCCCTCTCGCATCCAGCGCTCTCTTCACACTGTCCATCCATCCTATTCGTGGTCTTCCTCTCAGTCTTACACCTCTCACATCAGATCTAGTTATCTTTTTCACCAATCGCTCATTATCCATTCTCTCCATATGCCCAAACCATTGCAACACCCTCTGCTCAACTCTACCAGCCATCTCCCGAACAACTCCAGTTCTCCTTCGCACTTCATCATTTCGCACTCGATCCATACGCGTCACTCCACACATACTCCTCAGACATCTCATCTCCATTACATTCAAACTTTTCCTCTCTGCTACACCCATATTCCATGTTTCAGCCCCATATAACGCAGTCGGTACCACAACACCCTCATACAGCCTTCTCTTTACATCCATTCTAAGCGAACGACATTTAAACACTTTTTTCATTCCTCCCAGCACCTTTCCTACTTCATTAATTCTAAACTTCACTTCTGCATCTATTCTTCCATCCACAGCAACATGTGACCCTAGATATTTAAAACAATCTACCTCCTCAAGCAACTCACCATTCAAAACTATATTCATCCCCCTACCATCTAGCAACCTCGTACACTTCATCACTTTACTCTTTTTCTCATTTACTTTCAATTTCCTCCTTTCACACACCCTTCCAAACTCCTCTACCAACTGTCTCAATTTCTCCTCTGAATCAGTCACCAATGCAGTATCATCTGCAAACAGCAGTTGCTTCAGATTCCACTCTCCTCCATCAACATTTACCAGACTCAGACCACCTAAAACTCTTGCATTCACCTCCCTTACAACACCATCCATGTAAATATTAAACAACCAAGGCGACATCACACATCCCTGTCGCAGCCCCACTCTCACGGGAAACCAATCACTCACAGCATTTCCCACTCTTACACACGCTCTACTATTTACATAAAAACTTTTCACCCCTTTTAGTAACCTACCATCAAGTCCATACAATCTTAAAACAGTCCACAAAGCCTCCCTATCAATTCTATCATATGCTTTCTCTAAATCCATAAATGCCCAAAACACATCCTTGCCTTTCGCTAAATACTTTTCACACACTTGTCTCACAGCAAACACCTGATCAACGCATCCCCTCCCTCTCCTAAAGCCACACTGCTCATCACTAATCACTCCCTCTGTACCCTCTCTAACTCTCATAATTAACACTCTACCATACACTTTACCTACAACACTCAACAGACTTATACCCCTAAAGCTAGTACATTCATACTTATCACCCTTGCCTTTATACAACGGGACCACACAAGCACTTGCCCAGTCAATTGGCACCATACCTTTCTCAAAGCACACATTCAATAATCTTACTAACCAGTCAACAATAGTCACTCCACCACCCTTCAGGCATTCCACAGCACACCCATCCATACCTGCAGCTTTCCTTGTTTTCATCTCCTTTACTGCCTTCTCCACTTCCTCCTTCATGATCAAAGAATCATTCAACTCTCCCAACACATTTATTCCTTCCACCCTTCTATCTGCCACAATCTCAGCCACGTTTTCCTCCTCTACATTTAACAATCTTTCAAAATACTCTGCCCATCTCTTCCTTACTGCATCCATCTCAATTAACATCCTTCCATCCTCTGCTTTTACTCGTTCTTCCTTCCCAGACTCTCCCTTTCGCACCCTTTTCACCTCCTTCCAAAACATTTTCTTATTCTGTTGAAAATTCTCTGTCAGCCGCCTACCCCACCTCTCATCTGCTGCCACTTTAGCATCACGCACAGACCTTCTCGCTCTATTCCTCTTTTCCTTATACCTTTCATATGACATCTCATCCTTCCTCTGCAGCCACACTTCATATGCACGTCTCTTCTCAGCCACAGCCATACTTACTTCCTCGCACCACCATTCACTTCCTTTTCTTACACCACCACCCACACGTCTCACACCACACACCTCTTCTGCATGCTCCACCACAGCACTCTTAAACAACTGCCATTCCTCCTCCACGCTGCCATTTTCCCGATCTTTCACTGCGTTCCACTCATCTTTCAATTTCTCCTGATACTCTATCTTTTTCTCTCTTTTATCCAACTCACTCACTTTCAAAACCTCCCTGCCACATCTAACCCTCCTAGCCCTCACCCATCTCTTACCTACTCTTAACTTTCCCTCCACCAGGTAGTGGTCAGACATACCTCCACCCTCCCCTCTCAGAACTCTCACATCCAACAATCTTCCTATTACATTCCTAGACACAACCACATAGTCCATCAAGGCTCTATCAACAACCCTTCCACCCTCCTGTCTCACCCATGTATACTTATAAATATCTTTCTTCTCAAACAGCGTATTCCCAATCACCATCTCTCGCTCAACACACATCGCTATCATTCGTTCCCCATTTTCATTTCTTCCAGGCACACCATGCATACCAAATACGCCTTCAACTGCTACATTTCCCACTCTAGCATTCAGATCTCCCATCATTACCACATTCACATTCGCTCCAAAACTCTGCAGACACTCATCAACATCATTCCAGAAAGACTCCCTCTCTTGTTCATCCCTTTCACTACCAGGCCCATATGCACTCACAAACACCCACAACTCACGTTCAAATTTCGCTTTCACCCACATCAGTCTCGATGACACCTTTCATTCAATCACACACTGCTGCACTTCCGGACTCACTAACAAGGCCACACCTTCTCTTGCCCTTCCTCTATCAGCACCTGACAATCTTCCATTCACACTTCCAAACATATATTCCCCCTTCCCTTTCATCTTCGTTTCACTCAAAGCTAACACATCCAACTTTCTTCTCACAAACATTCTCCCAATCTCCTCCCTTTTAGCCTCAATTGTACTACATCCACGCACATTCATAGACCCAATCTTCAGGGTACGGGGATAACTCCATCCCCCGTCCCTTTCTCTGGACTGTCTCTTTTTAGGAACTAAAAAAACAGAGGAGGGGGTCCCTAGTCCCCTCACCCCGCCCCTTTTAGTCGCCTTTTACGACACGCAGGGAATACGGTGGCAGTATTCTTCCTAACACAACCCGGCCGCAGAGTAGTAGCACCACCCCATAGTGCGGCCAGGTTGTGTCCCCCCCGCCACAGGGGAAAATGTAAAAATTAAGGAGAGGCTTCAGTGCAGCAGTACGGCTGGGGATCTTGAAGTCTCTCTGAAGTCGATGCTGTATGGTACTGTCAAACTCATTTTTGAGCAATTCTGGGTACATAGCAGTCAAACGTGTTTTTTTTTTTTTTTTTATCACAGCTTACTTCAGTAACATGTCTGTAGTTGGTGATGTCTTCTTTTAGGTCCCAGCCTGTCTTTATGTTGGGGAATTGTGTTTTTTTGGCAGGTGGCAAGAAGCAGCGAGAAGTGCCATAACGGGAGATTTTCCTCACCCAGTTCGAATACAAATATTATTAATTTTTACATATTCCTCTCTCATAGTTAAAATTCGGGCTTTTTCTACATCAGTTAGTGGCTTGGGACCCATCTCCAATGATTCACTAAGGCAAAGGAGGGTGTGAAAACGAGAGCTTTGAAATTAACAAAGGCCAGGCAGGACAAGAAAATCTGACATGCTTTCCCATCCAAAGTCAGACAGGCACTGAGCTCATAAATTCATAGCATGTAGTGGTAAGCCTGTAAAGTTGATAGAAGCCACCAGAAAAAAATCCACCGACTACAGGAATTTTCCTACAATATTTCTTGGACCCTACCAGATACTGTATATGGTGCGAATTAGAGAGTCCAGACTTCCATTGCGCCGACTGTAAGTATTTGGAGATGATGAAAATAAATAAAAAACAAACTTAGTCGTTTACTGAAAGCTGTATAACAGTACTCCATTAGCAACATGAGACAGAAAAAAGACTGTGATGGGTATTTATACTTACACTCTGAGGCTGTAAGTACTGTGAATAGATGTTAATAGTACTTTATAAAGTGCTGAAACTTTTTACGTTGAAATATTTGATATGAAAATATTTAATCAGTCTTCCCCCTTTCACATTATGCAAAGAAATGTTGCAGAGTGTTAGTATACAAGGGTGTCCCAGGACTTCGTGTGGAAAATGCAAGAGGTGATTCTTGAGGTCATTTTATGACAGTATTATAGGAACATGTCTAATTCTTTGTGTATCTAATGCAAAACACCTTCATTCCAAAAGGGGTGGCCACAAGCAAATTCAACATTTTGAAATCACAAGAAAATCTGTTGGTATCATTCTCTATTAACAACTTACTGGTATTGAAGTGGGTCAGAAATTATAAACTGTGAGAAAAAGACTACTGAGGGAAGAATAATATACTAACATCAGGTCCATCACAGCCATTGTCACATGGTGGTGACTCAAACCCCTTCTCGATTTAGGCCAATAATCCTTCAGTTTGGCAATCCAGCTCTTCAGGAGGGAAGTCACCACCACAAATGTGAAAATATCCCTCCTCCTCTCATTTGTTACTTTCTTTGCTGTGGAAAAAATCTGTTACTTTGTAATAAGGAATGTAGCTGAGGAATTAAAGATTATTGTTATACTGTATTTACAGTCACAGTCGTTTCCTTGCATAAACAGACTAAACAGTTGCTTAGGGCCCTACTGCTACCAGGGGACCCCCATTAATATGCAGGCTAAAATATATAAAGCCACTGTGTAATGAGCAAAATCTGTAGCTACTGTGTACGACAAGTTTCATTGCATTACACAAACTGTTTCAAGTGGTACCATAAATATTTATGGAATCATTATGAAGTTTGTTTTCTGATGTGGTGCACGACTGAATTACTGTAACATTACCATATCCATTTACAGTACGGTACTGAAGAACCTCACCATAACAGATCAACTGAGGGAAGCCTAATCCGATAAATCCGATGATCCAGTATATCGGATAGTCCTCCCATGTACTGTAGTGGGATTTCAAGCACATAATGGAAACTAAAATAAATGAGAAACTGCATATGCTAGCACTAAGTTGGCTCATAATTTCACACCACTGTCCTCCCTAACCTAGCCAATGCAGCCAGGTGGGAAAACCATTGCCAGCACTGATTAACTGCAATCTGAGTCCTGATTACCGCTGTGATATACACCAGCATTTTATCTCGTTTTCTGGATAAATGTTAAACATTAAAATCTGCAAGGTATTAATCTTGTTTCAGCCTATAGCTGATACTGTTATTCTGGGAATGTTTTTCTACCAGTAGTTAGATTTCTGCGACAATTGTGTCAGAAATCAGTACCGGTAGTACCATAATGGTGATAACATTTTTTTTAATCTACCCGTCTCCCTGTGAAGAAAAGGGTCACATGACTTACTCTAGCCATCACCAGCCAAGTTGCTGTCTGGCAATTCTGTTTTGCCACAACTTCTTTGAAATTTACAGGTGCTATCCTATTCCTACTCTTGTTTCCTCAAGATACTCATATGTGATGCAAATTACTAGGGTAAAGCTGGAATTTGTTTTGATTAAACTGACTTGCTTGGAGTCTAGGTTAGCTTAAGCACTGCTGCCATAAATGTCTTGTACTTGACTCACTTCTGGGGTAAGAGGTATATCTCAACAACTGGAAATTTCCATCACATGAACCAACAAATCACACAAACCTTGAAAAAAATCAGTTCACCACCAAGATGAGGCCAGTATGGTCTGCTGTGAGAAAAATGCCATCCGAAAATCAGAGCCAAGTATATATTGGACCTAACCATTAAGATAGCATTTCTTCCATCATAATCTTGGCATTTTTCTTTCATGACAGTGGTACCAGTTCTGCTTCATGGGTCATTTATGGGGTTTACACAAACTAAGCCTAATAAACCCTAGCCTGTCTGAAAGAAACAACATACTATACCTCAGTTAGAACTTTAGTATTCTTTCTTCTTTGGAAATAATCCTCACAATCATAATAAGGTAGATGTGTTCATTAGTATACAACTTCATGCTTCTAAAATTTTACTCAGATTTTCGGATTTTGAGCTCTCCATGTTAAAGGTCATATAATGAATCCCCAGTGATGGAAGTGTAAGCTGCTAAGAAAACATGACAGCACATTTAACACTGAATAGCTTTGGCATACATAAAATGACAAATAGCTGGGGTGGAAATGGCAATAAATACATTTTTCCTTAATTATTCTATACTGACACTCGCCTTGCTTTCATATTTTGCCAAATTTTTTTGATTTACTGGGATATTCTGGTGGGCCCAATCCAGCCGCATTCAAGGCGTTATTTATCTCCTCCCACCTCATTTTTACGGGAATTATCCTTCCATCTGTCATATTATTAAGGCTGTTTTTTTCTATTATCAATCCACAATGAGACTGAGCATGTAACTTCACTCTTCAGTGGTGATATATTAAGAACGGGGCATCCCGGGAAACAGTTTGGAGAAGAGACATAAACAAACCCAAATCGTTCGATTATTACATGTGAGCCAGTGGCTTTCATCAGCATAATATCTTATTTCTGGCATTTTATACATCTTCTAACTTGTTATATCTTATTTTAAAATGAAAAGATATTTATATATAATGGCTCTCTTATATTATAATGGTGTCGGAGATATTCTGATTGTTGGAATTTAATTTGATTCAGACAATTCGAACACAGTCATGTATGCTGGCATACCAACCTTACCGAAAAGTAGCTGCTGGCATACCAATCGGCTCTCGAAAGCACACTTCCGATCGAGCAGCTGTTTTAATAATAACAAAAATAGAGTCCGACTTTCGTTAGTGCAAGGAAGAGTGTGCTTTCCAGAGACATGCTCAATATTTTTTAATAATACGGGCGTTCTAGAAAACTACGGGTTAGATGCAAGAGCTTCTAGATAAATAAGTGATTTCTTCACTAACATTTGTAGCGTGGATTTATCAAGGACCTGTTCATATGCAATGTGGATTTATCAAGGGCCTGTTCATATGCAGCGTGGATTTTTCAACGGCCTGTTCATATGTTATTTTCATAGAGTTAAAAATAAGAAGTGATTTAAAGAATAATAAGTTTAGCACGGTAAGTAAAAGTTACATTAAGTCTATCTATCTATCTATCTATCTATCTATAGCCCGACGCCCTAATCCCGCAAAGGGTGGCCGCAGACAAAACGCCTCCAAGTCGCTCTGTCACCCACTATTTGACTACCCTCCCCCCAACTCACCCCCCCCTCCCTCATATACCTCTCAACTCCATCCCTCCACCTCATCCTCGGTCTACCTCTCCCTCTCCCTCCCTCCACCTCACCTACATACAGTACACCCTCTTAGTCAGTCTTTCATTCTCCATTCTCTTCACATGTCCAAACCACCTCAGTGTATTTCTCCTAATCTTCTCAACCACATCCACATCCACCCCACATCGTTCCTTCACTTCTTCATTCGTCAACCTGTCCCTCCACGTCACTCCACATGCTCCTCTCAAGTAACTCATTTCCACTGCTCTCACTCTTGACTTGTTCCCCTCTTGCAAGGTCCATGCCTCGCTTCCATACGTCAGGGTAGGGATCACAATACTATCATGCAGTGACTTTTTAACTTCCATACTCACCTCCCTATTTCTCATCACTGCTTTCAGTGTACCAACGACCTTCCTTCCCTGCTGTACCCTTTCACGCACTTCATCCCCCAAAGTTCCATCCTTACTCATCACACTACCCAAGTACTTGAATGCACTCACATTCTCCATATCCTCACCATCCAACCTCACTGCACACTCTGCGACTTCATTCCTCTCAAACACCATAACTTTACTTTTGTTTACATTAACTTTCAGATTCCTCCTCCTACACACTGTCCCAAATTCATTCACCAAACCTTGTAACTCCCATTCATCTTCACTCAAAAGTACTGTATCATCAGCAAACAGCTTTAAACGGTGATTTTTTAAATAAAAATTTCATTCAGTGATTTTTTTTTTCTGTTCATAAGATTTATTATCCCCTGCACACCATCGGGGACATTGTCACGTAGGAAATGGAAGGAGAAAGGGCGAACTGGTACTCACCTCACGTACAGAGGAATGGCAGGTGCAATGTCTGGGGACGTAGTGCAGTAATGGCAGGTAGGAGGGAGTTGGCAGCCTTTTAATACTGCAGCCACCGGACTCACCGAACGCAGTCTCTCCTTGTGGCCAAAGTTAGCTCACTTCTCCTCCGTGCTCCTCAACAACTTACCTCAGCGGCCTGAGGAAACTTGCTGTGGAATGAGTAATTACTGGTAAGTAATTTTGTAGCTTATTGTTGTAAGTGATATAAGTGTGCGAGGATAACCAACTTCAGGAAAATACTCGTTTGGAGATACGGTGTACACTCCAAAGGACTTGAATTAAGAGATACTCTCAGTCCTTCCTCATGTAACAGGTCAACTACGGTACTGTATTCCTTTGTATTTCCCTCTAACTATGGCCCATGGATGTTAACTTCTGCTATTGGTATTCTCATATTAGACCAAAATAATTCGTAATTTGTATACAACTATCGTATACCCGATTAATTTTTTTCACTCTCCAAAACTCCTGTAGGTCTACTCCTGATTTATCGTACTCGTAATCTGAACAAGTTAAATTTAAATCCTCTTCGAAAAGGCGAAACAGACGCAATGTTAGCCAGGCCGTCATGTTATTAGAGTTTTGTGGTTTGTGGCCGTAAAAGCAATCTCTCTCTCTCTCTCTCTCTCTCTCATTTTACTTTTTTTCAGGTGCAATACTGAACAGAAGGCAAGTTGTATATTAATATACGATACTTAACTATGTACCATACTGTACATTATACTAACAACAAAATTTTCATACAAATAAGAGAATTATCGTACGGTGTTCATCTCTGCTATGACCTCCAATCTCTTAAACACAATGTCCAGCCATCTCAAAATGACCGGATCTTCAATTTGTTTGTTTATTTGTTTTTTTAATAGGACGGAACAGTCTTCCGGGCTTATGGCCTTTGGTTCCGTCATTTGTGTATACAATAAGTTGGGTAATTTTTGAATTCCAATGACGTGGCACGGACTCTATGGATTACTCCTTTCTAATAGGAATCTTTACATGGTCCTTACAAGAAAGCGGCGGTGTTATCGGAGTTTGTTTATTAAGAAGGTACAGACGTCGGAATGAGTTCGTTTCCTTTTCAGTGGACAAAAGTGTTTGTATCACTGCTCGATGGAGAGGTATCCCCTCTTCCTCCCTTCCTCATAGTCCCACGCTCCCACCCAAACCCCCCACTTTTCTCTCCGACCCCATAACCCCACCCGGTACCCTCCATACTCTCGCTCACAGCCAGCTAGGGGTTTCTGTACTTCAAGCACCTCTCTAATTACGTGTAGTCTGAACAACTAATAAAGGAATAGTACAGTATATATCATAAACCAAGTTAGGAAAAGGTTTACTACCCTGTGTGTGTGTGAGAGAGAGAGAGAGAGAGAGAGAGAGAGAGAGAGAGAGAGAGAGAGAGAGAGGAGAGTTAAAAGACAGGGAGCAACAGGCAGAGGGAAAAATGAGAAATGAGAGGGCAGTTACAGAGAAAATAAAAAGGGGAGAGGCAAGGAGAGAACAAAGAAAGTTAAGAAAAGAGACAGAGAATAAGAAGAAGAGAGAGTGAGAGGTGAAATGAGATACAAGCAGTGTGAAAGGGAAAGAGAAAAGGGAGATGTGTATAGAAAGGCCGGGAAACAGGAAAGTAGAAACAAAAGGGAGACAGCTGAGACAAAATGGGAATGGAGCAAACATAGACATAGGGATAACAAAAGGAGAAAGTGGGAAAGACAGCTACGGAACGGAATACTGAGAACGATAATGAGAAAAAATAGAAAAGGAGGCAAGGTAACAGGGAGGAGGAAGAAAGTGTGTTATTCTGGCAAGGACGCAGGGAAAGAACTAAGTAGGATAAGACGAAAGCATTGAGGCTGAATAGAAGGAATGACATTCAAGTAAAAAGGGAGGGAGAGAAACAGAGAAATTAGAGAAATTTGCGGAGAGAAAGTAGAGATTAAGGGTGGGAAGAAAACAGGTTAATTTTTAGGGCAAGAAAGAGGATGGGGGTGTTAAGAAGGGAAGACAAGGGGATGGAGAGGAAAGAAGTGAGGGAAAGACAGTGGGAAGAGCAGAATGAAAGAAGAGATTTCAGGTGACAGGGAGAGATGGAGAGAGGAGAGAGAAAAAGAAGCATGCAGTTATTACTGCAGAAAGAAAGCTGTGAAGGAAATGGATTTAGTACAGGTAAAGAAACACGGAGAGAGTAATGGAGAAAAAAAGGTAACACATGTGACAGATGCAAAAAGTAAGACAAAGTTGTGACACGAGGCGGGAGAAAGAAGAGTGAGGTAAGAAGGGAATGACAGAGGGAGAGACGAAGGAAAGGAGAGAGGGTGGAAGGTAGGGACTGAGCAGATAGCCATAAAGAAAGGGGAAGGAGAGAAAAGGAAACTGGGGATGAGACAAAGGATCCAGAGAGAGAGGGGGGGAGGGGCAGTATACAGACAGGTACAGACAGATAGGTCGACAAATATTCAGGAAGTGTGTGTGTGTGTGTGTGTGTGTGTGTGTGTGTGCATCTGTCCCTGTGTCACTTCTAAACATTGTTCCATTTTTTCACCTGCGTGTTTTCCTCTTCTCTACTTCAGTTTCTCATGTCACTCACTTTTTTTTATTAGCAATTTTCCTGATTGTTCTCACCATTCCAAGTTTCTCTCTCTCTCTTTCTTTCTCTCTCTCTCTCTCTCTCTCTAGGAATAAAGAGATTGTTCTCGTAGTCTATAATTATCTCCTTAATACGGCCACTTCCTGACTTGCTGTGGAATTTTGGTCGCTTGAAAAAGACATACGTCGACGTAAAAAGAGTTCAGGAGACTAAGGTATCAGGTTCTCCTGAAGGCTGCCGGACTTTTTTAGTAGCAACTCGTAGACTACGAGGTCAGCTCATTAAAGTGTTTAAAATCTGAATGGGTTTCACAATCATTACATACAAGGATGCTTTTAACACGGACTCTGCACACAACCATGGTTGGAAGCTGTAAATGAGAAAATTTACCAGCAGAATTATGTGAAAACTTTTTCACGTGCAAGATCTGCTCTACAAGGAACTGACTCAACATGGACGTTGTTAACACTACTGTACAGTAGAGAAGTTTAAGGGATTCATCGGCAGGATCTTACACTAGAATAAATGTGAACTAGATCTGCATTCCCAGGCAAACAAGAAGTATGTCCACGGTATGAACTGCATAGTCATTAAGATCCTAACCTTTCCTTGTAACTCCTCTGTGTGTGTGTGTGTGTGTGTGTGTGTGTGTGTGTGTGTGTGTGTGTAAAAGAGGTGTCTACTATCGCAACATTTAATTACAGCAGACTTATTTTCTCTCTCTCTCTCTCTCTCTCTCTCTCTCTCTCTCTCTCTCTCTCTCTCTCTCTCTCTCTCTCTCTCTCTCTCTGCGTGCGCGCATGTGTGTGTGTGTGCGTGTGTGTGTGTAAAAGTGGTGTCTACTACCGCAACATTTAATCACCGCAGATTTCTGTGTGTGTGTGTGTGTGTGTGTGTGTGTGTATGAGTGATAGTGACTACTATCGCAACATTTATAACAGACATTTTCTCTCTTTCGCTCTCTCTCTCTCTCTCTCTCTCTCTCTCTCTCTCTCTCTCTCTCTCTCTCTCTCTCTCTCTCTCTCTGCGTGCGCGCATGTGTGTGTGTGTGTGTGTGTGTGTGTGTGTGTGTGTGTGTGTGTGTGTGTGTGTGTGTGTGTAAAAGAGGTGTCTGCTACTGCAACATTTAATCACAGCAGATTTCTGTGTGTGTGTGTGTGTGTGTGTGTGTGTGTGTGTGTGTGTGTGTGTGTGTGTGTGTGTGTGTGTAAAAGCGGTGTCTACTACCGGAACATTTAATCACAGCAGATTTCTCTCTCTCTCTCTCTCTCTCTGTAAAAGAGTTGGCCACAACATTTAATCACAGCAGATTTATTCTGTGTGTGTGTGTGTGTGTGTGTGTGTGTGTGTGTGTGTGTGTGTGTAAAAGAGTTTACCGCAGCATTTAATCACAGCAGATTTACTCTCTCTCTCTCTCTCTCTCTCTCTCTCTCTCTCTCTCTCTCTCTCTCTCTCTCTCTCAGTGTAGTAAACCTTTTCCTAACTTGGTTTATGATATATACTGTACTATTCCTTTATAAGTTGTTCGGACTACACGTAATTAGAGAGGTGCTTGAAGTACAGAAACCCCTAGCTGGCTGTGAGCGAGAGCATGGAGGGTACCGGGTGGGGTTATGGGGTCGGAGAGAAAAGTGGGGGGGTTGGGTGGGAGTGTGGGACTATGAGGAGGGGAGGAGGAGGGAATACCTCTCCATCGAGCAGTGATACAAACAAGTAAAAGGAAACGAACTTATTCCGACGTCTGTACCTTGTACATCTGCAAGGCCGTCCCCCATCCACCGCCCAGGGACGCGCCAAGTAGGAGTGGGATCTTGCCCCCATATATATTTTATACTTGTGTGTGTGTAATATATACCGGTATATATATATATATATATATATATATATATATATATATATATATATATATATATATATATATATATATATATATATATATATATATATATATATATATATATATATATATATATATATATATATATACTGTATAATGAAACTAATATCACATGCTCATAATATATATATATATATATATATATATATATATATATATATATATATATATATATATATATATATATATATATGTTATGAAACTAATATCACATGCGCATGTGATGACAAATAAGTTATGTTACTTGCAGGGAAATAAAAGGTAGAGGACCACCATGCTTTTGTCTTTATTTCAAGACATCTTCATGATGTCTATGTGGTACAGTGGTAGAATGTGCGATTCGTACACGGGTGAACCAGGGTTCGCGCCCCGCCAGGGTAATAAACTTTGAGAGTGTTCAACCGGCCACGTACTACGTTGGCGGACACAAGGGATGCTGTTGTTGAACCAGTGTCGCTTACTGTAAAGTATGCTTGCACCCAGTCAGCTTGCGCGGGCCGATTACACTTGGTTCACAGACTACACACACATCCAAAGCCACTCCAACACTACAGTTACACTTACAAGCACTTCTCACCCTAATTACAATCTTTACTAGACAACCTATGCCACTAGGTAGAGATACATTGGCTGTATCATCCCGACTTCGGTCGGGATAGGCCGGTCCTGCAGTGGATACTCAAACGGCTGATGATGATGATGATGATATATATAAGTAAAGCCTCACTAAATCGGACTAACTGGGGCCCAAGCCAGTTCGAAAAAAGCGAAAGCCCGATAAAAGCGACACCAGGGCCCCTATTCAAAAACGTTCCTAGGAAAGTCCTAAGAACTGCTCTCAGCTGGGACCGTGTCTTGGGAATCGATTCATAAACACTACCTAGGACGTACATGGCAATTCCTACCCAGGAATTTCCCCAAGTCCCGACTTAGGAAAAGTGTTAACTGTAGCAATATTTTTTTTCGAAAATGCAGTTTTTGGCCAAGATAGAGAGATATATTATTTAGTAAAATACTCTAAGTCATAAAATGATTATAGAAATAATGTAGGTGGATTTCTTGATGAATGTAAGTATCTATTTTCCAGTTACATTTTCTTTTTTCTGTGGACGCTAGGCTATCGTGTATTGTAAACATACAGACGACGCGGGAGCATTCAACCTCCTAGAAGAATGCACCCCGGTGGAACCTCTCGGTTTTCAAACATTCTTTTAAGTCCACTTTCATTGAGTATCCTAGCATCATGCACTGACCCTGGCCACTTGGCCAAACAGTTAATAATTCTGTACTTGGCATCAAAAACAACTTGTATATTAATGCTATGATACCGCTTTCTGTTCACATATTCTTCTTCAAACTCTTTTGGGGCTAATATTCTCACATGTGTCCCATCAATTGCTCCAACCACCCCGGGGAAGCCAGCAATCTCCATAAATTCGATTTTTTTCCTTTGTAGTTCTTGGGGGTCTGTGGGGAACTTCAAGAATCTACACATTATTTCACGTCTGTTGAACGCATTTAATGTCTGTGAGATAATTCTGCTGACTGTAGGCTGTGAGGGTCCCAAATCATCACTGCTGCATAGTTGCATTTTACCTGTGGCCAAATATCTCAACAAAATGATCACTTTCATCTCCGGGGTAAGTGCCTGGTTCCTCTCAGATGGGCTTTGCAGGACATCTCTTACCAAATCAGTAACAAAAATAATTCCTGCACGATCCAAATGGTATCTGCTTATCAGTTCTGCATCACTTAATTCATTCAACATGTCCCTACGTGGGCGAAAATTTCTCTGCTGACGCCTTGGAGCTTGTTGTTGTTCAGCCATTTTCAGGTCCTAGGAATATTCCTAAGTCGTAAGTCACCTCCCTGGCTACACCTAAAATCTCCGTGTCTTAGGACCAGTCCTAGGACGTGGGAGCGTTTATAAACAAGTCCTGCGACTTGAGATCAGTTCCTACGACTTGCGACTAGTTCCTAGGTCCCAGGACCTTTTATGCATACGGGCCCTGGACTCCTCCCTGGACTTCCTCCTCCTTTTGTTAAGCACAGAGGCTTGCTTGTCATTCATGCATTTATTTCTCTCTCTCTCTCTCTCTCTCTCTCTCTCTCTCTCTCTCTCTCTCACTGGGCACTTCTATTTTACTTCACATTTTTGTCTTTGTTGTCACATTCATATTCACATTCCGATTCATTTTTACCTTCACTTTCAGTTCACTCTGACATTCACATTCACTTTCATATTCTCTTCCATGCTCATTTCACATTCACTTTCACCTTCACACTCACTTTTACTATCACTCATTTTGAATTTCCCTTTCACCTTCACTTGCAACCTTACTTTCCCATTTTCACATTTACTTTCACAATTATTCACTCACCTTCACTTTTCCCCTCCATCCTTTTACTATCACATTCATCTCCACCTTCACTCACACCTTCACTTTCACTTTCACTTTGACCTTCACTTTCACTTTCACTTTCACCACTTTCACTTTCGACTTTTCATTCACCTTCACTTTCACCTTCATCTTCACTTTTATATTCATTTTCACCCCCACATTCACCTTCACTTTCACCCTGACTTTCACCTTCACTTTCACCCTCACTTTCACCTTCAAATTCACCCTCATTTTCACCTTTCACTTTCACTTTCACATTCGACTTCACTTTCACCTTCACCTTCACTTCCACCTTCACTTTCACATTCACGTTTACTTTCACTTTCACTTTGACCCTCACTTTCACCTTCCATCTTCACCACTTTCACTTTTGACTTCACTTTCACCTTCACTTTCACCATATTCACTTTTACATTCATTTTCACCTTCACTTTCACCTTTATTTTCATTCATTTTCACCTTCACTTTCACTCACTTTCACCTTCACATTCACCCACACTTTCACCTTTCATCTTCACTTTCACTTTCGACTTCACTTTCACCACCTTCACCTTCACCCTCTCTTTCACCTTCCATCTTCAACTTCACTTTCACTTTGACTTCACTTTCGCCTTCACTTTCACATTCACTTTTACTTTCACCTTCACTCTCGCCCTCTTTTTCACCTCCCACTTTCATTTTCACTTTTTTAACTTCACTTTCACCTTCATCTTCACTTTTACTTTAATTTTCACCTTCACTGTCACCTTCATTTTGTCCTTGGCCTTTACTTTCACCTTCACTTTCACCATCTTCACTTTTACATTCATTTTCACCTTCATTTTCATTTATTTTAACCCTCACTTTCACCTTAATTTTCATTCATTTTAACCTTCACTTTCACCCTCACTTTCACCCTCACGTTCACTCTTACTTTCATCTTCCACGTTCACTTTCAACTTCATTTTCACCTTCACCTTCACTTTCACATTTACTTCCACCTTCACCTTCACTTTCACTTTTGACTTCACTTTCGCATTCACTTTCACATTCACTTTTACTTTCACCTTCACTTTTACCCTCACTTTTGTCAGGAGTCCATATTATAAATACAAATCATAATAGATAGCATGACAAACAGATAAATAGATAGACAGGTAGAAGCATCAAGCCATGGGATGAGATAGGTAGTGTGTCTGCGAGAATCGAGCAAAGGTAAACAGGCTTGCATACTCTTAACTGGAGGAATGCTGATATGCACACGAACAGTCCGTCGTGACCATACACACACATTCACACATACACACACACCGGCTTCTAGAAGCTTCACATCAGTATATTCCACGTGACACGACCCCTGCTGAAATAGGAATTTAGGAAGCAGAGCTCAGGAGGTTACCCTTAGAATCGGCAGGTGTCGGTGGTGGAGAGAAGGAGACTGGCCATAGAACCGGCAGGTAGTGGAGAGAGTGAATAAGAAGAATGGTCCAACTAGACTTACTTAGTATATTAAATCTCTGTATAATACATACGCTGCTCAACTTAGACTTTCTTTGAAGATAATAAATCAAGATCAACTACCTGTATTCATGTCTAACTCCACCTGCTCTTCAATTACCAAAATAACTTTAACAAAAACTCAAGACTCACCTATTACAAGAATTAAAGAGTAACATATGTATAAATGTTGGCTACAAAGCTTTAACACTTTCACCTTCCACCTTCACTTTCACTTTTGACTTCACTTTCACCTTCACCACTTTCACATTCTGCCTTCACTTTCACTTTTGCCTGCACTTTCACTTTCATCTTCACTTTCACCCTCACTTCCACCCTCACTTTCACCCTCAGTTTCACCTTCACATTCACCCTCACTTTCCCCTTTCACCTTCACTTTCACTTTCGACTTCACCTTCACTTTCACCTTCACTTTCACATTCATGTTTACTTTCACTTTCACCTTCACTTTGAACCTCACTTTCACCTTCCATCTTCACCTTCACTTTCACTTTTACTTTTGCCTGCACTCTCACTTTTGCCTTCACTTTCACCTTCACTTTTACTTTCACCCTCACTTTCACTTTCACACAACCTTCACTTTCATCTTCACAATGCCTTCACTAACCTTCACTTTTTCATTCACTTTCACCTCTCCTGGAGACAGAAAGAAGGGGAGGAAATATAGAAGAGAGAGAGGAGGGACCAGGGTTATGCCTATCTCCCTCATTTGTTTATGCCAAGTGGACGCCACTTGTCATTTCTGTATTTATTCTCTCTCTCTCTCTCTCTCTCTCTCTCTCTCTCTCTCTCTCTCTCTCTGTTGACTTTGACATTCCATATTCACTTGTGTGCTCTCCTTCACCCTCACTTTTACACTCATTTTCATAGTTATTTTCATTTTCATTTTCAATTTTACCTTTTCTCTCCCACCCTCCCTCCCTCCCTCCCTCCCCTCTCTCTCTCTCTCTCTCTCTCTCTTTCTCTCACCGGAGAGGACGGGTAGGAAGGGAAGGTATGGAGGAGGAAAGAGGAGGGACCGATGTTATGGTATCTCCTCCATTTGTTTGTTTATTCGTTTATTCCAAGAGAGAACTGTTCTGGCTTTATTGGACTTTTCCTAACCCATAAAAATTTAGTTCACTTGGCTCCTCGAGTCCGATAAAAGCGAATTCCGCTATATTGAAGTTCGTTATATCGAGGATTTACTTATATATATATATATATATATATATATATATATATATATATATTCGTATAATGAGGCGTTTAGTCAAATAACGACGAACGTGCCAAATCAACGTTTTGAGATAAAAATGTTAAAAATTTGTTTCGTTGTAACTCATTAACCAGTAGCCAGATTTTAATAAACAATGTCTCAAACAATAGAGGTGGTAAAATACATTAAGACTCATAAGAATAAAATAGAAAATATATAGCAAGTTATAATGTTGTTCAGTTATTAATCACATACCATTGTACCTCTTATGATAAAAAAAAGATGATAATTTGAAAATAATCACAAAAATGAAGAGACAATCACCAATCCATGTACAGTAGTGCTGCATCTATTTAAGTGCTGTGTGGAGTGTGAGGATTAACAGTAGTTTAGTATATCGGCATTCTAGTGCCTTCCGTTCATCACTACCTTGTTCAGATTAGGACCAGTGTCTCACTTGCCAGTTTCCACTGATTCAGTTACAGTCACTTTGTCGCGTACAGAACGAACTCTATGCTCATCTAAACCGTGAATGCTGAGGAATGATGATTGACAAACATCATAAGCCACATTGGCATACTCAACACAATAATTAATTGTATGTGACTTGCGTGATTTATGGCCCTTGACACAAGGCCGCTTCACAGCAACACTTTTCACATGACTGGCAATGTAACCGTTATGTCTGTTATAATCACTCATTATCCCAAAGGCTGTAAGTAGATCACTTACTTTATCATTGCTCAAGTTGTTGATGCAGCCACACTTACAAGAAGAACCGATTTTCCTAGTGGGCACTTCCTTTTTTGTGCCATAACTCAAGTATGTTTCCCCAGCATTTCGTTTTTGCTTGGCAACTGCATGTATCCAAGAAGATGGATCACATTTTCATTTCTATGCATGCTCAGGGACTTCCTGGTCGTCATCACTATGTAAGTCACTCGTACTGTGATGTATATCGCTGAAAATCTGAGGTGAAAATAATGTAATAAACCAAAAGCACATCTTGTAGCTTTCAGTGTAAACAGAACTGGGACAGGCAGGATCTGGCCACACCCTCCAGCCGATACACCCACAAAACATGGCCGCTAATTGGCCGTGAGTGTGACATCATCATGAGACCCACTTCTCATTGGCAGCCTGGAGGAGTGCTTGCTGGCATGTTCATTTCTCTTCCACTACAAGTTTCCTCGGGAGAGACACAGGCCACGTGTATCAGCCTGCAACGTGTTAGGACAACACTCCACCTTGTTGTATAGGACTTTCAACCATGTTGTGAAGACGAACATGCCGTCAAAACGCATTCAGTGGACAGAAAAATGGCAGACGGGTGTGTTGCGACCTAAATTTCAGTTTTAGAAATTGGCACGTTCGTCGTTATTCGACTTAACGCCTCACACACACACACACACACACACACACACACACACACATATATATATATATATATATATATATATATATATATATATATATATATATATATATATAAAATGTGTGTGTGTGTGTGTGTGTGTGTGTGTGTGTGTTTGTTTGTCCTTCAATCATGCCCAAACCAAGGGCCAGAGACCCCCAGACCCATATGTATTCTGAATCAGAGTGACCCAAGGATGGTTTTAGGGGGTCAAAATTAAGAAGTGAGTCCCTTGAGGTCACCGGAAGAGTATTCGCCATTTTGGCCCAGGCAACGCCTGGTACGATTGCAACCCAGCTTTTGGTATGGAGACTCATCGGACCTCTAGTTCAGAAATAGGCTATGTGAGGTTGACCTCCGAGGTCATTTGAGGCCACTGATAATACAAGCTCGAACGAATGGACCCAGCAGCCCAATTTTTAGCATGGAGACTCACATGACGTCCAGTTCAGACATAGGCTATCCGAGGTAATTTGAGGTCACTGGTCGGAGGTCATTTGAGGTAATAGTATATAAGTGCACACAAGTACTGTGCGTTAGAGTGCAAGAGCAGAAATAGAAAGTTCCTAGACTTCTTATAATCCCACTTCAAAAGCATAAGAGGTACTGTACACTGTCTTTCTGGAGTGGAAAGATTGAACTAGAACAACCAGGATTAGAATGTTCGCTTCTTGGCCCAGGCAGCGCCGGGTACCCCTGCTAATATATATATATATATATATATATATATATATATATATATATATATATATATATATATATATATATATATATATATATATATATATATATATATATATAGGGTGTAACGCGACGTATGACAAAAACTTACATCAATGATCTATCATGTAATTTTGAGTATATTTTGTTCTATAGACATATGCTCTCTGCGATCCCAGCAGTTCAGTACCCAGCATTCGGCTGTTTTGTGTAAAAGCTTCGTCTCTTGCATGTGCCATTAGGTGAGAGCTTCGCAGGGCGACGGGAGACGAGTTTTATTAGCTTATACTGTACTGTACATGAAAATCCCATATCCTATCTGTACACACGAGTTTTAAGAAGAAACTTTACTTAGTTTATTGATTCTTTAACGTCAAGGCATGCATTCATGCAATTCTTTTGCACAAATCCACTAAGGATCAGATTCAAATTTTATGGCTTGCAAGGGAGTAGGGAGGGAGGGAGGAGAGGCTGGTGTGTTGTGCCAGTTATGTAATATTTGGTTTGTAGGATGTAGCTACCAGCATTATCATAACACCCACAGCTCATTCAGTGAAAGAACATTACTGTATTGAGTGACTAGCATCATTTTAAGTCAGGAGTAATATTATTATTCATTACAATTTTTCTGATGCAAGTAAGAGTGGCACCATTTTTTTCATATGATGTTGCCTACTTCTTCCTTAGCCTTTATCATTCTTTTTCGGTGCCTGCCCTACTCTCTTCCTATTTCTCCCATCTTTCCTGTCACTACTTAATGCTTTTCTTTCCGTTACAGGTGGCTTTACATTGAGTGACAAGCCAAATGGTTTCCTGTAAGCCAAGAAACCATTTACAACGCTGGGTGGTAACCATACAACCAAACCATACGTGCTCCCTACGTGTCAAGTAGGTTGGTGGAGGGTTAGTGCCCCTCCCTGTAAAACAAATAACTCAGAGTCAAATGGCCACCCCATACGGGATTGTGGCGTCTGGCAATAGATAGATAGATAGATAGATGTTGACGTGAGAACAGTGACACAGGCTTGCCAATGTAACGACTATGCAGCTAGACCTATTTTTTGCTTCTACTTGCGGCACTAACGTCCGGCAACATAATATCTAGCTACATTCTGGATATTTTTACCATTTTTAGGTGATATTCTAGAGATTTTATCGGGTTTTCCAGCGATGTTTTTTAGTGTTTATTATCTAGCTACATTCTAGCAAGTTTTCAGGACTAGACTAGCGAGATTGATGAGAAGGACTTGGCAACCCTGCGTCCACTGTCATTTGAACGGGAACATTTGCAGGGGAGGCACACACTTCAAATACTGTTCTCTGCGTTCTGTTGTTCACCGGGTTCAGCTTCACATGTTCATAAAAAAGCATGCCACGTACGTACAGCAATGAAGAATATGCAGACACCGTGTATTTTTTAACGGATTCTGCGATGATAATGCCAGTGCTGCAGAGAGGAACACAGGTGGAGATACCCAGTGGCGCCACGTTTACTTGCAGCAGAAAAACTGTGATAAATAAATTTCTTCCGACATAAAGTGAGGCTAATCTCCCTTTAGAATTACGTTTTTTCACTGAATGAGCTGTGGGTGTTATGATAATGCTGGTAGCTACATCCTACAAACCAAATATTACATAACTGGCAACAACACTCCAGCCTGTCCTCCCTCCCTCCCTTGCAAGCCATAAAATTTGAATCTGATCCTTAATTACGGTGGATTTGTGCAAAAGAATTGCATGAATGCATGCCTTGACGTTAAAGAATCAATAAACTAAGTAAAGTTTCTTCTTAAAACTCGTGTGTACTGATAGAATATGGGATTTTCATGTACAGTACAGTATAAGCTAATAATACTCGTCTCCCATCGCCCCGCGAAGCTCTAACCCAATGGCACATGCAAGAGACGACGCTTTTACACAAAACAGCCGAATGCTGGGTACTGAACTGGGATCGCAGAGAGCATATGTCTATAGAACAAAATATACTCAAAATTACATGATAGATCATTGGTGCAAGTTTTTGATACCATGGCTTTGCTTACATCCACAAACAGTGACCCTTCTCCAGCTAGTGGAGAAAAAACGTTCTTTAGGGGATTGATGGCGATCGCCCAGTAAGTTCTATTGTTCATTTTCTGTGAGGGCATCATATGTTGCCAGTCTTGTAAAATGCAATTTGCACTTGGTGGACCAAACAGTATAAAGGCTGTCCTGAAAAAACTATCCTTTTTTCTTGTGCCTTGCGCATTATGAGAGAGGTAATGTATATTGCAGATGGCAACGAAATTAGATCATTCTTAATACAAATGGCTATGTGCTGGCCTGATTTGATGATACGATATAATGTTCAGTTACTCTCTGTTGCCTGGACTGCGACTGAGTTTGAGTTGCAAGGACGACCCGGTGGAACCATAAAACTGACCACCGCTAATGAGGAACTGAATTACGAACAGAGAAAACGAGGGTCATGGTGGCAAGAAAAGAAGTAAGGAAAAGAAATATGAAATTTGAATGTAAAAATGAAATTTGTTTTAAGTAAATAGAATTGTCATTGATAACACTACCTTTTCAACTTGCCTTGGATACGGCATAGATTTAATGAATAGTAACACAATATTAATGAAAGGATTGTTCATGTAAGTTATAGGATTAATCACTGGTATTAAAGATGCTCTTCATTGCTCCCTCGGTGATATGACCTAAAGATGCCATTCCTTAACCATTTCAGCCCGATAATGTGGTAATTATATTCTTCTTATCTCCAGACGACAATTTAAACGTAGAAATGAGCTCTCGTGTTGAGGAGGTTAATGAATGTCTTATCTAACCACTCGAACTCGGAAAATCTATTCCATTGAGAGTAATATGGTCTGAAAGAGGGAATAATAAGCCTAATCAAAGATGCTCGGAGAGCCCAGCAATGCTGAGTCCGAACGTTGACCTTGAGGCATGCCCTTCCCATTCTGTCGATCTGCACCGAAATCGAAACATTTCCTTCCATTCTTACGCATTAAGTTTGTGTCGATCTTGATCCAAATCGAATCAGGTAATCATTAAAACGATGCGCCCTAAACATTAACGATGACCATTGACCTTGACCTTTGATCTACGTACACAAAATGAGAAACACTCTTTCCCAGTCTACACACCTTTATGTATGTGTCAATTTCGATTTTGAAATCGGATCTTGTATGCATGACACAGTTGGTCACATTGATGCATACACAAATACATGGACAGAGCCGGACTCTATCACGGTAGCTACGCCTTTGGTGTTGCTGATGAGAAAGTTGAAATATTTTCAAAGAAGTTATAAAATCCATGTGCCTATGGCTATATTTTAAAAGGAGAAAAATCAGTAAGGATATTAATATGAAGTTTCCTATACTGATCACTGGTGAGAATGTGAAGGTGGGCGTGTGTGAGAAGCCGCAGCGAGGGAAGAGGTATGAGGAAAATAAGAACGAAGAGCAATGTTGGATATTGCAAGAGCGTGGTAATGGTGAAGAGCGGCCAGGAGGCAAGACAGTAATGGCAACAACACATTTATATCATGTGAAAGTTGCAACAAAGTTCTGTACTATACAATGTACACCTGCAATTTTATCCATTAATTGGGCAAACCCACTGACTTGTTAATTTGCGTTATAAAGCAGAGGAAAGCAATTAAGAATCATTGTACAGTATATCATCAAGGAAATTTATCTATCTATCCATCTATTGCCAGACGCCCCAGTCCTGTAAGGGGTGGTCGCAAATAAATCGCCTCCATGTCGCCCTATCCTCCTCCATTTCACTGCCCTCCCTCCAGCTCACACACCCATCTTTGATGTACCTCTCCTCTCCATCCCTTCATCTCATCTTCAGCTTCCCCCTCCTTCCCCCCACTCGACCTCACATACACTCTCTTCGTTAATCTCTCGCTCTCCATCCTCTCCACAATGCCAAGGATATTTATCACTAGCATAAATTCGGAACACCAATACTATAAATAATTTAAATAAACCCTTAGAATATTTTTCCTAGTTAAGTTTTAAGATTACTTTGTATGAGCGAAAAAACGCGAAAGTTTACAAGATGAAGGGACGGTAGTTGGGAGGGAGAAGTAAACCAAAGTAGTTAGGGGGAAAGGGGAAAGAAGTATAGGGAACGAAGGTGAGATTATTGAGGAAGAGCAAGATAGAAGAGATAGAAAATGGTGTGGATTACTGTAAGGGAGAACAGTAAGAGAGGGTGAAGGCATAGAAGAAACTGAGAGGAGTGAAGGACGTGGCGAGGATGTGATAGAATTATTGGAGTGAACTGATGCAGAGGGTGGGAGAGGAGGAGGAAGAAATGGAAGGAAAAGATTGGATGGAATGGGCAACAAGGAGGGTGGGTAGTGGTAGGGTAAGGGAACAGGGGGAAGGCGACAAAGGAGGGGGAGGAGGGGAAAAAAGCTTTAGATTAATTCTTGTTGACTGCACGAAGGGTCCTTAAAGCAGAAACAACAGTGTTGCTAAGGTTCAGCCTTTCCATGGAACTCTAC